>NW_011355018.1:0-4180 GCF_000735185.1 Notothenia coriiceps
AAGGTAATGCACTACAGCAACATCGATTAAGATAGGAATATTTTATTAAATCTATTTGATTAAATATATTAAGGTGTTTTGCTCGGACAGTACCAGAAAGGCTTTGAAGAAGCAAAAGCTCAGACTCATGTGAAAAATAGTCAACTCTCTTATCTGGATAACTTTCCTCATGTTCCCGCTGCCCTCGACTGATGAGGACATCCAAAATGAGGAATTTCCTGCAGATAGCGCTCGCAAGGATTTAAGAATCTGTCGCTCGGCACAGTGCTCGGCAAGTATTCAGATCATGGCCTGCAGTGAAAACACTCTGTCACAAGTAAGAAGCTTTAATAATGTTAGTGAAGAGAAAAGTGCTTAGAACTAAAGAAAGAAAACACCCCAAAAACAAACAAAAGGATCATTCAAAATAAACTAGGAAAATTTGTATTATTGCCAATTCACATTAACAATTACTTAAATGTTTATTAAAAAAAATACATGAAAACACCCAAAATACAAACAAAATATATTAATAACTTACTTTAAGGTTTATAGAAACCAAATAAAAACGTTTTTTAAACCAAAATAAATCTTTATTGATGCCAAAAAAATATATACATAAAAAAGCAAAAAGACCTAAGAAAAGATAATCACCTGAATCTCCTCCTAGAGCACCATTGAGTTCTTTGTAACCAAATCTCTCTCAGAGGGGCGTGGGGAGGGGCTCCTTATTTTCATCTAAAGTAACAGACAGAGAATCAGCACTTTGGAAACAGGGCTGAAACAGAGGGGATTATGGGTAATGCTGCAATGATCTGTGTCTCAGCCAATCAGAGACCGGCTCTGGATATATCTGAGACCTGTGATATCTTGATGAAGAAGAGTTTATTAGGGGACCTTTAAAACAAATATACTGGAGTGAAAGTATAAAGTGGCTTGATAAGAAAATACTTAAGTACAAAACAAACAATCACAATTAAATACAAGGAGAAAGAAACTGGAAGGAAGTTTTGAGAGCAGAAGGGATTCCTCTCTACGTGAATATCAGGTTCAGAGGGTCCAGACTGCAGACTAAACAAATCAAACTGAGCTTCAATTCTTATCTCATTAAAGAATCGCAAACTAAATGAGCTGCAGACAGGCTGAGGTCAGACACTGGAGTTCAGCTAAGGCCCCAAGGTCGGGGGGAATAACCTCTCCTACTTTGCATGTAGAGGCTTGAAGTTAAATGCTTCCTGTTTTGGCGTCAGCCCGCTCATTAAGCAAAGATACTAATCCTATAAATAACAAGAAGGCGTTGTCCTGGTGGAGAAGAGGTCAATATAAATAATAAACACTGAAAAGAAAAGAGGTAACCACAGTCTAGCCGTTATTCCACTGCCTCTACGTAAAGGTTTAATTTCTCATACATTTGTAATTCTCAGACTTAGTCTCTCTCTGCACACCTGTTAGTGAATAACACAGTTTAGTCTGTTGGACTGAGACACTTGGAATAGCTTCACGTCTTTGTGGTGCCAAATGTACGGTGGTCGAAAGGTGGAAACACGCGACATCGGCCAAAAACACTTCAGAAACGTGTGCAGGAACATTTGTGTTTTTATATCTGCATCGCTTCTGCAGCGTGTTTTGGGCCGTTAAAGCATGTTTGTTGGCCGCCGTACAAATTCCCAGAATATATTTGATGTAACTCATTCTTACCTGAATGAATTACGACACTGGGAAAAATGCTGCTCCAAAAACAAGTTAAACAATAATGAAAACAAGCGGTTTTCACTTGAAATAAGTTTTGTGAAAATTAGCTCGGTAAGATTTATTGAAGTAAGATATTTAGATAAATCAGATCAGCTGCAGAACTAATTTTGAACTATATTGGACCAGAATCAGGACATGTTGTTAGATTATAAGCCGCAAATACTCCAAAGTTTTCTGTGTTCTGATGGTAGTTGGTGATTTTCTAATAAATATGTAAAGAAATATGTGTATCATCTGAGATACAACTCAAAATAAAATGATTTGACTGAACAATAGGATGCATTGTCTAAAAACAAGAGCCTATATCTCACTGCAGTGTTGAAGTTATTATGTCTTATATGAGGTGGAGAGACATATTCTGGGCAAATATACAAATATACTGGGCAAGATTTCAAGTTTTGGTTGTGTATGAATTGATCCATTTCCATTTTCATATCAATCTTTCCCCCTTGAACTTGCAGGCAGTTAGGTTTCTGTTGATCTTCACTTTGCTGCGTGACTGTTCTCCATCAGCGGCTCTCCAAACAAGGCCTCCATACGTTTGAAAAAAGTAAATTCCTCCGTTTAGATTATCCGGAGCACAAACATCTGCCTTTCAAACACTGCAATCACCACCGGTGGGCCCCGGGGAGCCTGAATGTCCTCGGTTGTTGACGTTAATGCAAACAGCTGACGGGTTTTAAACATTAACACACATGTATAGATTTACATGATGAGGGTCTCTGACTGACCTCCATGCTGCTCTGGGCATGTTTGTGCAGTGACATAATGGAGACCCATCACGCCTTTAATCTCTTCTGATTATTAGAGTGATACGATAAAAGCTTTTTCTATTGTATTTTCATTCGGTTAAAGGTTTGTAGTTTTTCCCAATAGCCTTCACTTAATCTAATAATATACTTTTTGTGTGTCTTATTGTCTACTCTGTTTGGTATTTTAATTGTTAATAAAGCAGTGGATCACAATACTTTAGCTATGGAAAGCAAAAATGGGAATTGCGATTAATATCCAGTTAAAGAGCGTTTGAATTTGGGGACTTCTGTTGAAGTATTTTATGTCGCAGAATTTAAATATCTTCAGATTGTGTTAACCACAGGCCTTATTTCAGGATAACAACATTAACCGCCTTTAGCTTAGCGGTGGTGACGTGAAGTCATGTGACCGTGCTGTAGTTCCTTTATAGCGCCCAACATTAGCCACCTTTAGCTTAGCGGTGGTGACGTGAAGTCATGTGACCGTGCTGTAGTTCCTTTATAGCCCAACATTAGCCACCTTTAGCTTAGCGGTGGTGACGTGAAGTCATGTGACCGTGCTGTAGTTCCTTTATAGCCCAACATTAGCCACCTTTAGCTTAGCGGTGGTGACGTGAAGTCATGTGACCGTGCTGTAGTTCCTTTATAGCCCAACATTAGCCACCTTTAGCTTAGCGGTGGTGAAGTGAAGTCATGTGACCGTGCTGTAGTTCCTTTATAGCCCAACATTAGCCACCTTTAGCTTAGCGGTGGTGACGTGAAGTCTTGTGACCGTGCTGTAGTTCCTTTATAGCCCAACATTAGCCGCCTTTAGCTTAGCGGTGGTGACGAGAAGTCATGTGACCGTGCTGTAATTCCTTTATAGCTAACATTAGCCAATCCATAATCAGTGAGTTTACTCCAGGTGTAACTAAAGTCAGGGCGGAGCTGCTGCCTCTTCTCAGATTCAAACATGCAATCAGCAGCAGAGACGCTTTGGAGACAAAACCCTGGACTCTGTGTTTCCTAACATGTGCTCGCAAGATGTGAATGTGCAGCTCGCTGTAATCTCTGAATCATCGGTGTCAGGGGTAATTTTGGGGAGGGGGAGGGTCGAGGACCTCGGGGCACATCTACCTCTTGGTGGGTCTATGGAGAAAAACAAGAGAGACTCTGAGAGCAGCTGTGAGAGTAACTGCCGTGTTTTTAATCGTAAAACGTCTGTGAATTCTTTACAGTGCGATTGTGATCTTTTTTACGGCCTTCGCTCACGGTCAGAGGGACGAAGTGTTGGGATTCAGAACTGGTCCCAGCTGTGCAGGTGATCTCTGGGAAGCAGACGCAGAACAGCGTGAGTGTCCTTGTTTGTCCTCATCCGTCTGGACAACCTGCTGAGGCCTGATGGTTTGCAGCTTTTGGTAAACGATGCCAGGAAGTGGAGGGCGCAGTTTGTTCAAACCAGGCTTCATTTGGTTATTTTTGGATCTTAGCTTTGGTAACATCTTCGTCATTGAATTGTTTCTCAGTATTAGTGTAGTTGCAGCTCATAGAGTCCTTTATAGAACCCTGAAATGTTGAAGTTCCCAAAGTTTAATGTTAGAAATGTAGGCAGCGCCGTCCCTGGCCAACTTGAGGCCCCACGCAAAGTTATATGATGAGGCCCTCTGTTTCGCGATCGTCGTCGTCGACGTTACGGGACGGGACGGGACGGGGGGCTG
>NW_011355019.1:0-5383 GCF_000735185.1 Notothenia coriiceps
AAAGTACAGGTATTTGAGTTCAACATGTAAGAAGTAGAAAGTACAGGTATTTGTGTTCAACATGTAAGAAGTAGAAAGTACAGGTATTTGAGTTCAACATGTAAGAAGTAGAAAGTACAGGTATTTGAGTTCAACATGTGAGAAGTAGAAAGTACAGGTATTTGGGTTCAACATGTGAGAAGTAGAAAGTACAGGTATTTGGGTTCAACATGTAAGAAGTAGAAAGTACAGGTATTTGGGTTCAACATGTAAGAAGTAGAAAGTACAGGTATTTGGGTTCAACATGTAAGAAGTAGAAAGTACAGGTATTTGTGTTCAACATGTAAGAAGTAGAAAGTACAGGTATTTGTGTTCAAAATGTAAGAAGTAGAAAGTACAGGTATTTGTGTTCAACATGTAAGAAGTAGAAAGTACAGGTATTAGTGTTCAAAATGTAAGAAGTAGAAAGTACAGGTATTTGTGTTCAAAATGTAAGAAGTAGAAAGTACAGGTATTATGGTTCAAAATGTAAGAAGTAGAAAGTACAGGTATTTGAGTTCAACATGTAAGAAGTAGAAAGTACAGGTATTTGTGTTCAACATGTAAGAAGTAGAAAGTACAGGTATTAGTGTTCAAAATGTAAGAAGTCAAAGTAAAAAGTTGCAGTGGAGTAAAGTACTGATACCAGAAAATTCAAAAATTCTACATATACCTTTTTAGACATTAGAGGTTGAACTCTGACATTGAATATCCTTGTAGTTTTCAGTAATGTCTTCTTCTGTTGATTTCCCTGACGTCGAGTGTTCTGTCTTTTAATCTAATAAAGGCCTATCAGGACAAGTTAGGGGATGTCAGTATGATTATAGCTAAGAAAAGGGTCCGTTAATATCTGGACAACCCTTTTTTTTTGTATTTACATTTAAGAATCCTTCCTTTAAAATATGAACCTATTGTTGACAACTCTCTCTACATGCATTCATCCAATCAAATGTGTTTCAGAGATCCCTTTAATCAGTTTTAAACCACACGTGGGTAGAAGCAAACTAGCTTACAAAGCACTGATAAGGGTCAGAGAGGTGTGTGTTTGCAATTAGTATAGCCAGTATTATTATTATAATTAATATAATTTCTCATTTATGCATTTCTCCCTTGCCCTTTGCCTCCTAACCGTACAGTTTAGGTGAGAGCAGCAGACCTCTAAAGGGCTGCATCAGTGGTATTCAGCAGAGCTATGCCCTTCTTTTAGTCATCAAATCCAAAAAAGAAACTCACATTTAAATACATCCCATTAACCAGAAGCTCAAAACGCTCTAACTGTCGTGTCACTGTGACCTAGCTTGAAAGCCTGAGAGATAATGATGTGCAGCATTCGTTAATAAACATTACTTGTGGGAGCTCAGTATTCGTTTTCAGTATATCAGGAGATAATCCTTTGGTTGCTAAATATAAGTAACACACAGACTTTGAACAACGTGACATGTGGGCGGAAACTCATCAAAAGTCTCAACAAACTAACTTTAAATCACGACGACTCTGACCAAAGTCTCTTTGACTGCTGCCAAAGTCTGCCTGAGCAGCTCATCATGACATTTAGAAACTTCGCTGTGCCGTCGGTTTGATTCCAGCATTAACATGCATTTGCGACTGACACATGGGGATACGTGGCTTCCTGTGAGATTTACATTATGTTATGAATATGTATAACAAGATGCATCAACCTGGTGGGTATACCAGCTGGGAATTTGTCAGTAGCTTTGCACCATGCATACATTTACTCCCTCCGTCACCTGCATCAGAGCATACTACATATGACAAGACTTGCTGACATGCCAAATGCATCAAATGACAGGCAAGTGAATGCACCGTACAACACAGTAGAAATATAAAAGTACAATGACCTTGACACAGAACTCAAATAACAGTCAAGTTAATGGTGACAAGATTGGTTTCTCAATTTCTATTTTCTACACCATGGAATAGAATAGAATATTTAACATTCAGGAGAAGACAACATATAATCAACAAGCGTTCATACTTCAATGGGAAAAAGAGTGAAAGTCTGTGCACGCTTAAAGCTGGAAACAATGTCTAATGATTGATGGATGTACATTTAAAAAAGCAGATTGTGCAAAGGCTTTTGGACGAGTGCGTCTGTGTTTAGCGTGGGTCTTGAGGTTCTGACCATTTGTTTAAAGACGAGAAAAGAAACCTCCTCAATAGAGAAGCAGCAATGTACATTTTCTTAAATACCAATTGAACATAATAATACACGTTTTTAAGAACTAGAAACAGATGCAGGGAAACCAGGGCTGTTTCTCAATGTCGAGTAAACCTGCTGCAGAGCCACTATTTCAAGTATACTCATTGAGTGGCGCCGAAGGACTGTTTGAATGCATGTTAAGTGCCCAGCATTCGGCGCCACTCGATGACGTATACTTGAAATAGTGGCTCTGCAGCATGTGTACTCGACATTGAGAAACGGCCCAGGACTTCTTCCCAGCTTGTCACATGACGAAATGTGTTCAGGAACACTAGATTTAACTTTTAAACGCACTAGGAAGCCTTTTACCTCAAACTATGACACCAGTAGGTCACAGTAAATGGCTGTGGTGGTTTGAAGTAACGTGTCTGGGGTTCCAGTAAGTTCAGGCTGGACAAATAGGAAAAGTCTTAGTCTCGTCAAAATGTATACCCCGTATCCAAAATGGCAGCCATAAAGCACATCAACACTTTCAAACACTACAATACAATATCTAACAAACATTGGAAACATATTACAAAACACATCTCTTTAAATGCAGACATAGAATATATTCAAAGTTCAGGTAACCAGTGAGTGAGTGAATCTGTGAATGAAATACACAGTTCCAGAAAAATAGTCCAAACAGATATATATAATGCAATTACTCAGTACAGTAAATGAGCCCACTCTCAGTCTAAATCAATCATTTGCAGTTCAGTTCAACACAAACTACATCTGAACTGTTAACAGCTAGTCCCCTATACCTTAAATGAACTGAAGACACGTTTAGTGAATGGGTTGTAGAGGAAAAGGCGGGTATGTGTGGTATCATAGCCACTATTTTATTTTGTTTACTTGCACTATTTGGTTGTATTGTGTTGCTGTGTTGGAGGAGCCTGTGACCTAATATTGTCATTGTCATATCTACACTGTAGCTACAAACAACAATAAAAGCCTTGAATCTTGAATCTAGGTAACTTAAAATAGCTCAATGTTGACGTTCGGTTACATACGAGACATGAACAGAGGGTGGTTGTCCTGAGTCTCTGACCCATCCATCAATACTCCACATGCAGACTTTTTGACTCCCAGTCCGAAAGAGTCCCAAAGGGGAGAAAAATGTCTCCTGTGAGGCCTTGGGAATGGGAGTGTGTCGGCCATGGTGAGCAGAAAGTGACAAGAAATAATTCAGATACACTGAAGGGACCCTGAACACGCTCTGTGGGCTGAATGGTGATGTACCGAGCCGACATGTCTCCCATATAACTCCAGGTAACATGTGACCTTCCTGTTCTGACGCATGAGTTACTCTAACAGACAGAGTCTCTGGGGAGGCTGTGGTAATGTGTTGGGCCTTTGGCTTTCTCTGCTGGGGGAGTTTTATGATGAGAGCTGGCCTGAAATGATGGTACAAAAACATCAAGGGCTCCTTTCTATTTCTATGTAAAAGATGTCATATTTTTAGTACGATGTTATTTCCTTTATTGAGGAAGAATGTACTTGAAACAATTGTTTTACCTTCTTGAAATTTATTTTCTGCAGTGCACTTATACGGTACTTTATTTGTAAGCAAAGAAAGACATTGAGTGGTCCAGTTATGATGTATTTTTTAGGCTGATATGGAAGTCAACAAATGCTCAATGCATCTTTACATCACATATTACATATATTAGAATGTAATACATTGAATAGCGCGGACAATACCCACAGGAACCATTTACGGTGAAATGTCTGCAGTGGCGAGGTCTTCAAAACAAGAGAACTGAAGGTGGTCAAATCAAAGGCTCATTAAAGCTTTATTGTCATAAGCACAGCTACAGTATAGATATGCAATGAAAAACTGAAGTCACAGGCTCTCCAACAATGCAATATCAGACATAAAACAAAATAAATAAACTATTAACCCTCCTATTGTCTTCGTTTCTTACTTTGGTGTTCTCTGTCAAATTTGACCGGTGCTGTTTTAACTGCTATTACATTAATACAAAAACCATTAATCATCACCACATTTCATTTAAAACCCTTTCAAACTGTACATATTGTATCAGACTACTGGTATACATGAAGAACTGCAGTAAATATACAAAGAACAGACACTGAACATGTATTGCGTGTGCCAGGTGTGATCCATGTGGGGGAGGGGCACATAAGAGCGGGAAATGTGTCAAATTGTTCTGTGTGTGTGTGTGTGTGTGTGTGTGTGTGTGTGTGTGTGTGTGTGTGTGTGTGCACAAGTTAACCACTCATCTGTCCTCTGTCGCTTCCTCTGCCTTAATTCACCCTCAGTGAAGGAATAAACAATCGCTTTAAGAAGCTCCTCGCAGCGATAATCATTCTGTGTCGTTGTTTAAACTGCTCTGATTGGTTAACTGGCCGGCTCTGTTATGATTGGCCAACCGCTTAGAGATGTCTCGCCCCTTAGCCTATCACGTACAATGTGTTGGAGCTCTAGCCAATAGAAGCACAAGTGGTGTTACATAGTGATGTCACTGTGTTCCCGAATTTGAGGATGTTATCCTTTGCAGACCATTTACATATTTAACACACTACAGGAGAAGGTGTGTGTGTGTGTGTGTGTGTGTGTGTGTGTGTGTGTGTGTGTGTGTGTGTGTGTGTGTGTGTGTGTGTGATGGCACTGTAACTTCTGTCTTCTGATAGTCTGCCAATTACCAACGTCTGCTCGGTGTGAGGAGTCCTCCTTTCCTCTCTCTGTCTCCATGGTAACCTCTTCAGGGGCTGACAGAGGGACTGAGGATGAACTCGGGATTAAAGTCTGACAATAACTGCAGGTCTTTCTCTATCCAAAGCACACTGAGAAAACACTTTTTTAAATGTTTTTGTAATCAGCCTGAGCACTTCTTTCCTAATGAAAGTGGTCCACTCGAAGGCCTTGCTGCGGGAATACGTCCTAAACCCCGGGTATGAGTTAGCATGTCACATGTTTATCTATTATTACAATAAGCAGTTTCTTATTCCACTGTACAAGATTTAATTTTACATCTTTAGCTCATCTTTGTTTACTTGCCTATATACGTCTCCCGTATTACTTGCAGATTAGTCATGCATTACATTTTTGGAACTAATATATTTCTACTATTTTCTTGCACTCTTTTAACCCTCCTGTTTCTTCGGGTCAAATCTGACCGATTTACTACTTTCACC
>NW_011355020.1:0-8762 GCF_000735185.1 Notothenia coriiceps
TCAATATTATGCATTGTAATCAGTGCTAGAGGGCAGAGTCATGGCCTTGTCATAGCTGCCAACACTATTTCAGTTTTACCACATTTTATGTGTCTAAGAACATAGAATATAGCTTTATTCATATAGCACTTTAAACCTCCAGACCAAAGTGCTGAACAGGCAAATAAACAAAACAAAACATACAAAAAGTAACACACCATAAAACTACAGGTAAAAACAATAGACAATTTAAAAGCAATAAAAGCAACGCTCTAAAAGATGTTAATACTATAATGAGAAGAGGTGGGTTTTAAGAAGCAGACAGTGTGGAGGCCTGACTGATGTGCAGGGGCAGATCGTTCCACAGTGTGGGAGCCGCTACAGAGAAGCAACGGCCCCCTCTGAGCTTTGACTTGGTTCTGGGCACATTCAGGAGCAGCTGATCCGCTGACCTGAGATGGCGGTTGGGCGTGTAATGGTGTAGCAGCTCAGAAAGATATGGTGGGGTCATGCCATTTAGGGATTTAAAAGCAAATAAAAGGATTTTGAAATGAATCCTAAAATGTATTGGCAGACAATGGAGCGAAGACAAAATGTGGGAAATGTGGTCATATTTCCGAGTTCCAGTTAAAAGCCTTGCTGCGGCATTTTGCACCCGCTGGAGACGAGCGAGGGAGGACCCACTGACCCCCATGTAGAGAGAGTTACAGTAATCCAGCCGGTAGATAAAATAAATGTTTTTTGTTTCCCCGAATAGGGAGATTCAGATGTTAAAGCAGCAACAGGAATCAGTTGAAAAACAAGTCAAAGTTCATACAAAGACAAATGGGAAAATATATAAATAAAGAATGTAAGAAACAGGAAGTAATAACGTGTCAACAATAGCATTAAGTGAAGCTGTTTACATATGTAACGGAGGTTATCTCTTGGCCCATAGATCTCGGCCTCCGTTACGGGTAATATAGCACTAAAAACATTGCACAGGAAGCAGGGGAATATATGTAATTTATGTAACTAGTTTGTTTTTCTTTGTTTCCTGGTTTTATTCTGAAAAGTGTTCCCCTTTCCCCATGTCTGTTGCTGATTGTGTGCACCTGGTGCCCTGTGTTGTCTCCTCCCCCCTCACCTGTGTCTTGTTGGTTGATTAGGGTGTGTGAGTATTTAGGCTCTGTTTCCCTGTCTGTTAGGAGGCTGGTAGTGTGTGTGAGATCCTTGTGGCTGTGGTCAGGGAGAAACAGCAGGATTGAGGCTGTGTGTCATGTGTTCATGACTTAATAAATGCCCACACCGGGTTGTATTTTGGACGTTCTGCCTCTGCCTCCTTGCTTGGTCGGGCCGCTCAATTGTCAGCTTCACAACATATATACAAATATGAGTAATTATGAATATTATAATAAAAGTGTCTGTGAGAAGTGTTTATTGTTCTTTCTAATGTGCAGTTTCATTCACTGAATGTCTTGGGGGACTAAGTTAGAAACCCACATCCACCCCCGGACCATTGAAAAACAAACACACAAGTATTGTTTCTTTTCTTCTTCTTCAACATTTCCAGTGGTCAAAAGTCTATTGGGTCAAGCTATGTCCTGGAAATCAATGGGAGTGGGAGGAAACAGACACCTGTTCATCAGAAAGATAGCAACGCCTCAACATTCTTCCACCACTCCCAGGAACCTCCAGTTCTGCCCCGATAACATCAGCATGAGAAATAAGACAAACTTCAAATTACCCCAGACAAGCCTTACTGACCGTGGACATATTAGCATAAATCCACATGTAGCTGAAAGCCATTACTGTCAGCATTATCATTATCCCTTTTTACCATGTGAAAAGTCTCATTATTTTAATCCTGGGTTCTTGGCAATAATAATTCAGAGGTATAAATGAAACCCTACTGGAGCAGCCTTTTTGCATTTGTTTGTTTTATGTAATGTCTTGTTATAGTTATCCTGTTCCTCTTTGTGGTTTTTCTAGCTATTTTGTATTTCTTTGTACTGTAGCTAGTTTGGTTTTGGCCACCTCTACGTACTTATTTTCCTTATCTTTGTGGACATGTTATGCTTCTTTGTAGTCATATGTCTTCTCTTTCAAACCTTTTACATCTTTTGGAGGTCATTTTGAGTATCTTAGTGCTTATTTTGCGATCATCAAATCAATATCGGTAGACAAAAACAGGCAAAGCCAAATACATAAAAAAACAAAAAAAAAAATCAGGAATTCAGAGTAGAATTTCTTTCCCATTAAATATACTGATTTTAAGATTGTACTGAATCTTGTTAATGAAATATGCAAAGATCGAATCAGTTTTGGTCCTGAATGAATGACTAATGACTCTGGCAACAAAAAAGGGTTTATAAAAATGTTAAAAACGTACTTAATAAAGTTCAAAAAGTAGTGTTTTTATCTCTCAACTATGAGAAGCTACCCCCATCTGGTTTGAATATTAGTCTAGCCCAACCCACCTCCCATCAGCTCTTCTTCACAGCCTCACCTCCTGCTATAGAGTCAAACACCAGATGTTTGACACAACCTTTCAACATTCCAACTACTGGTCTATTAACTGCCTTTACAAATATACACGCATACTTTGTATGTCGCACACACAAGGAAGTTCAAAGCCTTGCCAGAGGGGAGCAGGTGGCCAGAAACAACACTACAGTGGAGCAGAGGTCTGTTGGAGGCAACATCCTGAATGTAAAACACCATTCATCTAGAGAGGCTGGCCAGGAGAACAGAAGCTCCATCGCCATTCTGATGTATCACACTTCTTATGTTGATTTAAACTCTCATTTAACGTGACTGGGTATGGGTATGGGTTAGGGCTGCACGATATTGAAAAAAACTGACATTGCGATATTCTTTTCCCCTGCGATATATATTGCGTTTTTTTAAAAATATATTTAACCGGATGAAGGATTTTAGTCACGGACGTCTGGATCTTAACTGGTTGACTCATCATACCTTAAGTCATGATCTAACATGTCATCATAATGCAGGTTGCTTACCCTCAAATAAGGGGGTTCATCTGTGAATGAAGAAGAGTGGTGTCTAGAAGGGATCCAAGAGATTAAACGTATTACATTAAACTATAGGAAGCTTCATTATCACATTAGGGAATTAACATACGTGACCAAATAGGTCATTTCACTTTTTATTCCACAATTAAAACCTTTTTTGTGCAAATAGCAGCAAAGTAGTGGACATCTTTTAAACAACATTATAAAAATAAAATTAAGAACAGCTATACACCAGCTCCTTTATGGCGTTTTGAACCTTTCTCATAAGGTGGAACACCGGCAAAGGCATCTGAAATAGTTGTTTGCTGTGCATGCAGACTCAGAGCCTGCATGTCACTCCACTCAAGTACCCCTGACATGAGAGCCGCGCAAGTTTTCCTTTTGTAGCAAGCAGCAAAATAATTGTAACATGACGTGTTTGAGTTAATTTACCTACTTAATATCGCACGTCCCTGCGATGTGAATATCACGGTTATCGCCATGACACGGTATATCGTTCAGCCCTATAGTATGGGTATTATATTGTTTTAATTTATAGTGTAATGTTGGTCAGAAGTAGTACCAGTCAAAACTTTGGACACACATTACATGTCATTTTTCATCCAAAGCGACATTCAGTACTGTGGGAAATCCCCACAGGAGCAATTTGGGGGGAAGTGTCTTACCCAGGGAAACAACGACATGCTGACTGCAGTGGGACTCGAACTTGGTACCCCCTGATTCGAAGCCCAGCACTCTATCCACTGAGCCACAGCCGCCCCACACACCTTCTCATTCGAAGGTTTTAATTAATTGTAATAATTGTTTACATTGTAGATTTTACTGAAGACATCAAAACTATGAAAGAACACATATGGAATCGACTTTGAACACTTTTTTGTTTACTAGATAAGTCCATATGTGGTATTTCATCGTTTTGATGTCTTCAGTATTAATCTACCATGTAAAAAATAATTTAAATAAATCAAAACCTTCGAATGAGAAGGTGTGTCCAAACTTTTGACTGGTACTGTATATCATACCTATTAATATATATTGTATAAAGGCATCAGTTTGTAACAGAGTTGAGTGTAATTTGATGATCTATCATTGTCTCTCACTAATTTCCTGAAATTGTTTGATGCACTTTTTTTAAATAGTTGTTCCCATTTCTCTATGATTACAGTAAATGGTACAACACTGTACTTTTGCTGCTTCACTGACCCAATATCATTTTATACATGTCTTATAAACAATTGGCCTAAAGTTAAACATCTTGTGAGCTGAAGCTACAGGTAGCCTGATGTTTCTCTTCAGGCATTTAGCACAATAAAACTGTTTTCTAACAAGCAATTAAAGAATAGAAACTTTAAAAGTCTGGTTTGTGAGAGCATGAGCCGAGTACTTCGAATGATGCAATGAATGTACAATCATTCAAGTAGTTCTACTGAAGACGAGCAACACAAGCAATATTTTGTTCAGTAAAACAAAATACAATAACAAAAAAGGAAAGCAATAGTCTAGTCTAGATTCCTTTGAACTCAATCAAACATTCCTCCAGGGAAGAGAAGAGGCCTTTCCAGCAGTATGAGTGTACAGGAATTTGTGGGCTAAAATAGAAAGTACATGCTGTGAGCCCCATCATCAAATGAACACATCTGTTATCATAACTATTTCTGAAGACAGAACACACCCCTGCCCTGCTGGGCTTCATCACATTCTCGTACACATTTGCGCATAGTAGACTCACACAGAGACAGACATTGGACAAAGTCTGAACTGAATAACATGTAGATCCAAAGTGAACGTTGAGATGATGACTCATGGCCCCAAGTTGTTTCCAACATAACTTTTCTGGCCCTGGTTTGGGTTAAAGTTGTATATTTTTCAATTATTCTAACAAATCACTTGAATCCAATAAGCCATCTTAATTTACAAAATGTGTATACTATTGATGTTGTTGAGATTGAGGATAGATGATTTGATTTAAGACTCAATCAGGCTACATTTGTAAACTGCTGGGAAGCCTGGGCTGAGTAAGAAACAGTTTTTGTTAGATACTGTATTGCTACATGCTAGCATATGCTAATTTGCACAAAACATCAGAAAGAAGAGTTAAGGGTGAAAGGAAAGTAAAAACGTTTTGCATGTATTTGGTCAAAAGGAATGGTCATATTGTGTGTGACCTTAAAATGTAAATGCAATAACCAAAGTTAGAAAAGTTCATTGTTATGTGGACATGAATGCCTGTTGCAAATGACCTAAACATCTGTCTAAAGAAGCAGATATATTGCAATCAAAACCACAAACTTGGGTTGGAAATAGAAAATAGGCCATAGGTCATTGAAATGCATCCTCTTTGGGCCATGAGTTACTGTGCATACATCAATTTGCCATCCATCAAATAGTTGTTAATACCACCAGCACATACATTATAATTTCACTCATTGAGTTTACCTTACGCCTACGAAGCTTGGTTTAATGAAAATAATTGCTGATCCAAATTGCACTCTATGTGACATAGAGGCTATTGGTACTTATCTACATATATTCTGGGAATGTCCGCCAGTGGCCAGATTCTGGGAGATGGTTGCCTCTAGCCTTTCGGAGATATTTGAGACTAACGTGCCTGATTCACCTGTTACACTTATCCTAAACGACCTGTCCAACATGGGTTTAACCCTGACCAAAAGGCGAGCACTATTAGCCGGGCTTACAGCAGCAAAACAATTGGTTGCGGCTCGGTGGAAGCCTCCCCATTCCCTCTCACGTAAGGTCTGGGTTCTAACATATCTAGACATATCGTATCTAGAAGTATCAACAGCCCGGGTACATGGGGCCAAGGAGTCAACAATAGCGATGTGGACTTTGCTCATTGTGAACCTCAAGAGCATATTAGGATAACTATCTAATGGGGATGGTGATCTGGATGGGTGGGTGGATTAGGGACGTCACTGGGTTTTGTTTCTTTCTTTAGTTTTGTGCTGTTTTTGTACTGTATTGCATTTTATGTTATTGATTGTATCATTTTTTTAATACATTTTTTGTTTTAATTGATCAAAAGAAAATAGTTGTTAATACATTTCAATCTACTGACAGACCAACATTGTTGCACTGCGGCTGTACCTAAAAAATACTTTGATTTTTCAGTTATCCTCCCTGTACCACCATTCTACACACACCTGACACATACAGATATGTTCCCCGCTGCTCCACTGTCAGCAGGATTGAGCACATGAAAGGAGGAGAAATGACCTCCTTCTCCCCTCCATCAATCCTTCAAATCTCATCAGAGGCTGAGATGAAGTGATCTTTGCCTCTATTTTTTTTAACCTAAAAATCTGGATTCAATAACTCCACTGATCTTCAAAAACACTCATAGCACCCCGTCGTGGACTCACCGAAAAATAATATGTCAGCTACATTTATACGGCTACATGCATACTTAAACATACACACAACCAAAACAACCACACTGAACAAGATCAGCCATCATACAGATGGACTCATGCACACATGGAATCATGTACACGCACACACAATGAAATCAGTAAAGAAATCAGAAAGAAATTTGGTATATGAATTACATTACAATGTTATTGTATAAATCCAAGAATTAAATGCAAAGTTATATAGCTGATCAGAGGCATTACTGAACTTTTATCCCAAAGGTTTCCGGAAAAAAAAATTCTCTGCAATAATGATAAAGTTATAGTTGTTTTTTCTGTCTCTGTCGAACATATGATACATTAGAATACATGTAAGCTGATTATATTTTGTGTCCTATCTATCCTGTATAATAGTGTTGAATAAAAGGACCAGTAATAATGCAGACTGGCAGGAAACAGATGGAGGGAAGTCAAGGTATTATTTCCTCTAAACTCTTTCTCACACACTCAGAGTAAGGCTTTGATCTTTGCTCTTATCCATCTCACGTTGTTTGGAGATATATGTCCTGCAGTTACACTGTGGGCCTCCTTTACACTTGGTGCTCTCCCACTGTTGACGTAGGTAGCCTATGTGTGTGTGCGTTGAGTAGAGTTTTTCCTGACTTACAAAAGAAGCCCTCTACCGTGAAATCCTATCAAATCTCATCATTCAAAACCGGTTCATCTCCTCCAAACACCGGGCAGGAATCAAGCGGCTTCACAGTCTGGATAAACAGATTTAAAGGACTGTGGAATGGCGCATGAAACCGTTGACAATCCCCTCCACAATCCCTGCTTCAATCTCCAAATCAAGTCTTGAAAGAGTTCAGAGCCCACTACAACACACAGGGAAGAAAACTAGAGGTTTCCCTGCAATAGCCATTAATGGGTTCAGTCTGTGTGAACTGCAAGGTCCACACAGACTGTTCACAGTAAGAGTGTGTAACCTGTAGTCCTGAGGATGTACATTTTCCTCCAAAACACATTTTCCAGTAGAAATTATATAAAAGATGGAGCTTTGAAAGATGTATAGTGTGCATGAACATAGCTAGAAATCCTCAAACAGGTCTTTGGTCAAATATATTAGATAGATAGATAGATAGATAGATACACAAACTCAAAGTGATGCTGCACTGCCATCTACTGACCATTTAACAGTATTGCATCAATCTACAATGTCAGCTACATTCATTTAACATGGCTTCAAACTATGCTCCACCACACTGATAATTAAACGGCATAGGCTTTATTTTGGTTCATGCAACCTTAGGTACAGAAACATATTCACTAAAGGGTCATTACAAATCTGGAATTCTGATTCTGTCCTAATTGAAGCCTGGATCTTAATATTTGATATTTTAGTGTGAAATTGGTTGAGCCAGGCAGCTGGAAATATAGCAGCAATCCAAAGGGTAGCCCAGTCAAACAGTGGCGTTGATACGGGCGAAATAGTAAAGTTACTACTTTTTAAACATTTCCCAGAGTTTTGCACAGGTGACAAACATATTGTAGCGTTCACAGATGGAGTCGGAAACAGGCTTCCAGTTATTAGGCTTTAATAACTCTTATTTTCTAGATGATCACAGGTACAGGTATAGCTTGTGGGTTCAACCTCACACACTCTCTCTCTCCACTCACACACACACACTCCTATTTATAACCCAGACTACGTCACATCATCCCACCCTCCCCCGTCTGCTCCCCCAACCACAGGCCCGCACCTAGACCAGCATCACTGTGCAGCTCTGTGATTGGCAGAGAGACGGGGGATGCCTGAATGACACCCTCAGCATCCTATCAGGGTCGCTACACTACCCCCCCACTACAAAGTTCCTCGCCCACGAGGAACAAACAAAACCCAGCACAACACTACAACTACAAACTGAACTTTAACTAGGAAGGTCTGGGTGGACTACCATCCCTTCCAGTGAGACCAGGGCGCATTCTTGCCCTCTACCGTAAACAAGGGGTCTCACTAAAAAAACTTTACCAACACACAAAGTCACTGAAACGACCCGGGGGTCGTGACTGCCTTCTCGGCAGGGGGACTGGGGTGGGCGGTTCCGGCCCAGGCGGGGAAAGGGGAAAGAAAATGGGGGGACACTCAGTCCCTGATGAGGCACTGCTGCTCCGCTCGCCGAGGGACCTGAGTGAGGATGTTGCAGGGCCAACTGTGGACCCCGGTGTTCCTGGGGCCTGTGGGGAAGCGACTCCTCGGTACGGAGCCAACCTGTCTCTGTGGAGAACCACTTTTCTCCCCCTTGATGGCAGCTGCACCCTGTAAACCACCTCCCCCACCCTCTCCAGTACTCTGCACGGACCAACCCACTGGCTGTCCAGTTATGGGCACCGGCCTTTCTTG
>NW_011355021.1:0-6428 GCF_000735185.1 Notothenia coriiceps
CTGATTGGTCAATTCAGAACACGTGACACGCTGTTAATACCGAACAGACAGACTGCTGTCAAGCACTTATTGACCGTTGTTAAGGAAACTCACATCTGCAGAAAGAAGTCCATTCGATTTAACTGTATACAGTTTGGCTGAAAAGCAAAGTGCATGCAGTTTGCTTTTCTAACTGACAAGACAAGAGCGACAAGAAAACAGCGGAGAAGTAACGGGCAGAAATCCTCCTTTTACGCAGCGGTCCAGACATAGACATCAAACGGCGACACATATTCAGTTGCCAGTTACTTTGGCATTAGGGCAGGGATATCTAGATACTTTCCAAGGTTTGACAGAATGAATTGTGCTACTTTTAAAGCAAGCAGCGATGTTTTCAAATCTGTAATCAAAAAGCTCCTCAAAAACGCTATCGAAGCAGTTCCTGCCATTGCTACGTTAGTTCAAATGGTAACAAAGGACTATTTGTCTTAGCGGATGCATGTCAATTTAAATCAATACAACTATTTTTTAAATCAATAAAATCATTTTCTAAATCCACAAAAGCATTTCAATTAATATTGGGAGTTATAACGTTACTTTGTTGAGAATGTGGCCATGTAATAAGCGGGATAATGTGCAGCGACTTGGTCATTATGGGGAAAAGAACACCTTCATGCCGATGTCGCGTCGGGCTCCTGATCAGCCTGTCGGTGTGCTTTTCCCCATAATGACCACGCCGCAGAACATTATCCCTTACATAATATTTTATCTGAGTTTCAATCTGGTTTTAGGAAAAAACACAGCACTACAACAGCTGCCTTAAAAGTAGTAAATTATCTTATTTACTTCTTAGACAATAGAGAGCATTGCGCAGCACTTTTTATTGACTTGTCAAATGCTTTTGACACAGTGGATCATGCTTTACTGTTACAAAGACTTGTTAGTATCGGTCTTTCGGGTAAGGCTGTCTGTTGGTTCAAGAATTATCTTTCATGCAGATCACAGTGTGTGCGGGCAGAAGGCTTAACTTCAACATCTCTTCTGGTATCCAATGGTGTGCCACAGGGATCTGTTTTAGGACCATTGTTATTTATTATTTACATTAAAAGTCTTAATAACAATGTTTTGAATGCAAATTTGCATTTTTATGCTGATGATACAGTTATTTATTGTTCTGCGTCCACCCCGAAGCAGGCTCTTTGTCAGCTCCACAATGCTTTTAACATTGTACAATCCAACAATCCAGTGATTTGAAACTTGTTTTAAATGCTGCCAAGACAAAGCTAATGATGTTCTCGAAAGCAAAACCCAAGGACTTGAACCTTCCTCTTACCACCACCTTGCAGGGGTCGGAGATTGAATCTGTGTTGCAGTATAAGTATCTTGGAGTTATAATTGACAATTCGCTTTCTTTTAAACCACACATTGTGGAACTCTTGAAAAAATTAAGAATACAATTAGGTTTTTTCTTTAGAAACAAGTCCTGTTTTTCCTATGAGGGCAAAAAGAGACTAGTGTCTGCAACCTTTCTGACTGGATTATGGAGATGTGGTTTATATGAATGCATCTTCTCAGTGCCTTCACTTGCTGGATACCGTCTAACACGGTGCACTGAGATTCATCACAAACCTCAAAACCTTGACGCACCACTGCAATCTATACACTCATGTTGGATGGTCATCCCTGACCACACGTAGACTGAAACATTGGCACATCCTATAAGGCTCTTCTTGGTGCTTATCTAAGGATATACATAAAAAGAAAATGCACAGGATCTTATCGGCTTCGCTCCAAGAACTTTTTCCTTTTAACTGTACCAAAGGTCCGTACTGCGCTGGGGAAAAGGGCATTCAGTTACGCTGCCCCTCAAGCTTGGAACCTGCTTCAAACTGAGCTGAAACTCAGAGAGCTGGTCTCATTAAACACACTCAAAGCAACTTTAACTGACTTTGAAGCAGGCCGCTGTGTCTGTAAATGCTTTGGCTAAGCTTGGTGTATGACTGTGTTGTGATTGTGTGTTTTTTTTTTTTTAATTGTCTGTAACTGTAAAATTGTCTGTAACTGTAATGTGCTGTGTAATTCTTGGGCCAGGACTCTCTTGAAAAATAGATTTTTAATCTCAATGAGACGTATCCTGGTTAAATAAAGGTAAAATAAAAATAAATAAAATAAAATCTCTAACGGGGATCCTTTCAGCTGTTCTGGTCGCTCACGTTATCCTCTCCAAGAAACTTACTGTTGGTCTATTTCTTACATTTGTCCACCACCTGTCTACAAGAGCCTTCATTTTTGTGTCATTGAGTCACAATAGTCATTTCCTTTCTCCGTCTCAGATAGTAAGCCGGAGGCTGCCAAATCTGTCACAGGCTTTAATCTCTCCCATCTTTTCTCTTTTTCCGGCTCTGGCTCTTCACAGCTTTGCCGAGTGTCACAGTCTTAGTTCCTGACAGAAGATCTCCAATGTCCTTAACTGACCAGTGTGTTAGGACATTAACAATGCAGCTTTACCTCTTCATACATTATTTCCTGAGATTCTAATGTGGTGAAAAGTCCTGTTTATGTTTGCTGCTTGTGTTTAAAGTCTGATGCAGTGACGGCATGAGGCTTTTTCAAAACCTTTCCGGCACTTATTCTCTCTTTTTTAAGTTGCTCACGTAGCATTGCCAATATCCTTTGGCCAAACCCAGAGCATATAAAACAAATGCCCTTGAAGCACACTTTATCAGCTTTACGAATGATTGTGCACAGCAGGGCTCCATGTGAGATCAGAGCATCAGGAGATCAATGAATTCTGAAGAGAAAGGGCTCCTGGTAATGCTTTCGCTGAGTCACCCTGGAGGATTTTTGGACGGGGTATAACAAATATAAAGTTGGCTTGCTGGCTCAGCCCAGAGGGCCTTGTGATCATCCAGTCACATGTGTCTCAATCTGCGCCTGGAATTGGAGGATTCAGTTGAGCAGAACGACGAGAATCAGACAGAAAGAGAGACAGTCTTCATGTAGAAACAGCGCACAGTGAGCACAGATGCATTGTGTTGTTATTAGACACAGCTGAGAACATGTCAACAGATGCATCAAGTTAAAAACCATCAGCCACTCATCACATGCAGGGTTTCATGTGATCGCTTGGATTCAATTTCCCATGCATGACTGTACTCTCACTCACATTCTCTGGCTGTTCTGCTGTGGTCCGCCGGGCCCCACAGCTCGCATGGTTTCATTCTGTGTACAGTAGCTTTGTGCATGGGGAGATACAACACTGTTGGTAACAGCAGAGTCTTTGTTCACATGTGTTGCATAAAGGAGTTCAACTCGATTAGCCAGCTAACCTCAGCTCCTCTGATTCATGGTGCTACATCTGCTTCTGCTTCTAATTATGGTTTTATGTGGAAAATAAGGACTACCTGAATTACTCCAATTCGCTGAGCTGTTTAGCATAGTTACTGAATTGCAAAATTGCAAACCTAACCTCATTCATTTTCATTTCAAAGTGTAAATAACACTAAATAGGTCATCCTTGTTTCGTATATTTCTGTTTTTCAGACCCTCATGGATATGATACACAGAGCATACCCGAGGTCCACAGTAAGTAGACTGAACTAAATAACTATATTATCTTCTGACTTGTTGTTTTAAAGTTTGGTGCTTTATGGGCCAAAGAAAACATATATTGGTCATTTTCTAAAATACTTTTCTTCTACTATAAAAATATATAATGTCAACACTATTGTAAGCATTGGGGTGAGGTTTCATGTGTTTTGAGCATGCGCAGGCTGTCCTGAAGTTGTGGAGTGTGAGAGTGAAAAAGTAATAAATGGAGGCGCTGTTTGTGACGCTCCACAAGTACAAAGTTCCTGTGTTATTGTGATACAGAATTATCTTTGAAGCCCTAACATCTCGGACTCTACACTATCACTGTTTGGATACAAATCTCTGTCCACAGGAAAGACACAACTGAAGTGTATTTGTGACGCCTCGGACTGTGATGTTAAAAACCAAAAGAAATACGTTTTTTACGTCAACACTGAAAATTAAGCTTCTGAAAAATCTCAACGTGAGTTTTACAGAAGCTCAGTTTGCAGTAACCTTAAACGCTGTTGGCAGTGGAGAAAAAGGCCAAAAACATGTAGAAAGAGTTAGATTTTTTAATTCCTGTGCACATGGACTAGTGGTCATACTATCAAAGCAGTGCTTTGAGCTAACTGCTAACATCAACATGCTAACTTCCTCTCAATGGCAATGCTAAAATACGGATTATAGCACTGCGGGTTAACCCTGTTCAACATCTTACTTTAGTGGGTTAGCATGCTAGCATTGGAAAATTAGCACTTTACAAGTCTTTTATTCATTTTACAGTTATAATGTTATAAAGTTTAAACATTGACTATGCTAGAGAAAAAAGTCAGACGATCGTCTGAATTATCGCGACTCTTCTTTTGAAAACTGTCACATTTTTCTAGAAGTAGGCTACTACATCAAATAGTTTGATAGATAGTTGACCTAAATAATTGACAGACGGACCGGCTGAATTTTCCATCCCTGTTGCTAGCATTGCTTAAAATGCTATTAAAACATGTGTAACAACTATTTACCCCAATACCTGTGCACAGGACTGAGACTCTTGAGCTCATGTAGCAAATCAGAGTCAAAATATTTTAAATCACAGTCCTGCTGTGTGCTATTCACATCATATGCAACGGTTCTCAGACATTTTGCAATCATTTTCAGTGAGTCTGGGTGGTCTAGACTGGATTAGCAACCAGGCACGTGACACTATATGCATCATGGGTTTGTTGTAATCTGGCAATGTCCAAAATGTTAAGGTTCCCCTTAATTTTTACCATTTGCTCTCATGGTGAGGGGCCCTTCATCAATAAATATGTGTTCCATCAAATTGCAACATACAGGAACCAAAAACCATACATGTTATTCCCTCAGGGCCTTTGAGGCTTAGTCCAGCCAAGTGTGTGGTCTTGAGACTAATAAAGACAGGTTGAACGTCTGATACATTGCTACTGTCAGTTGTGAGATGTAACTGAGTACATTTACTCAAGCACTGTATGTAAGTGAAATGGAGGTACTTTTACTCCAGTAGCCTACATGTTGTAGGAAAATGTTGTACTTTATAGTCCACTACATTTATTTTACATATTTCGTTCCTAGTTACCTTTGAAATTCAGGTTACTAATACAAAATATGAATCAACATACCTTATATATTATCATAGGTTAAGCCCCAAGCCTGTTTTTCAGGTCTCAGGCTCGAAAATGACCTTTCCACAACAAATGACAATAACTTCACTTCAAAAGGGTTGAATTAATAATCTTTTTTCTCAAAGTAATGATAAACCTGTGAGTTGGATGTAGAAAAGTCAGAATCAATATAGATGTTTTTTTATTTTAAAGAAAATTCAGATTTAACAAAAAAACTGTAAATTATAGTGTCCGTCCAAAAAAATATTTTTTCCATATCTCTGGCCCCCCTTGGTCGATTTTGATGATTGACATCTCTTTCTAACCGTAAGAGCCAATGGAATCGAGGGAAAATTCCACATACACACACAGGTTACCAAATAAGGAGTGATAGTGACGCGTAGAAAAACTGGAAGCTGCGCTAGCCTCTGGTGGCTACCATTAGTAGCTCATCTTGATTCTCCGTTTTTAGCATAAAAATGGAATTATGGATTATCAATACTTTTTTCAAAGTGACAGACACATTGCTATAACCTATGAATTAACCTTCAGCCGCGTTTTTTCTCGTTTTAATGCCACTGAACACAACTTTTGATCAGAATAACAGCTAAGGTGAGCATATCTCCGTGTTTTGCTGCCTAAAGCTACTCGTGTGTTGTCTGTATTTGCTTCCCCTGTCACGAGTTCTAATCGCTCAGTGATGATCCTTATATTTCTATAATCTGTGGAATCTCAGGATGTTAGCTAAGCTTGTTTGTGCA
Organism: Notothenia coriiceps; assembly: GCF_000735185.1. Lineage (NCBI taxonomy): Eukaryota > Metazoa > Chordata > Actinopteri > Perciformes > Nototheniidae > Notothenia > Notothenia coriiceps. The sequence continues at coordinate 5,933 of NW_011355021.1, forward strand.
GATCCAATAAGTATATCGATCAGTATAGCTAGAGTTCTGTGCTAACGGCCTTAAGATTGTTTCGCTCGTACTAATTCAGAGGCTCGGCGCTAGCTTTGTGTTTTTTTTTGAAAAAATAAATAAAAATGATCAGTTAGCTGAGTTTCTTCCCGTTACATAGATATGAAACATTCATAGTTTATTCAATCTTAAGAAGTCCTCAGACACTTTTGCTTGCAGATGTTGTGATTTCGGCCCCTTCGGCGGGTCAGTGGGGCTTAAGGCGAGACACCCCAGGTGAATAGGGTAATTTTTTTAACTTAAAGGTATCAGTTAGAAATTTCTCCAGTTAATTACTTACAACAAGGCAATTGTCTTTTGTATTACAAGTTTTCTGAAATAGCATGTTTAAATATGCAAATGATCCATTATCTCATCAAATATGTGCATATTTTAACACATTTCAGGAATCGAAATCTGAACTTTGGATAAAGCCAGGTTCAAAATTCTTGTTTCA
>NW_011355022.1:0-4223 GCF_000735185.1 Notothenia coriiceps
AAAACAAGGCAATGTGCCTGCAAGACTACACTCAGGTGAACAAACAGATTATCCGATTATTATTAGCCTTCGCTCAGGTCACCTTTACACACGGTGCGGCTGAAGCTCGCGAAAATGGCATCTATAGTTGCCGACAGTTTAGTATTTTTAAAATACCGTTACTATGTCAAACATGCTTAAAACTTTCTGACACACTCTCTTAAAGATCTCTAACATTATATCTCATTTACACAAGTTAACATCGATCAATTTTATCATGTACTGACCTGTAGAAAACAGAAAAGTGCAGCAGCAAGAATTAGACACAGGATCCCATTGATCGTCTGGATTGCTTCTGAGGAGGGGGCGGAAGTGTCCCCCCTAAAATAACCCAGGCGTCACCGCTTACCTGCCAAAGGTTCCACCTTGGCGCTACTTACTATTACTGTTTCTCAAACAGTACAGATAAACCATAAAATTATATGAATGTCACCAAAATAAATACAGATAATGTTGAGCTTTTCAAAACAATAAATTCACTGTTTAGCAAAAATAAATAAAAGTACACAAATAATTGTACCATTTTTGGGGTGTACCACATGATGTTGGAGGATTTTCGAGCTCAACTTTATCTGCGTTCGCCATTTCGACAGTTCCTCAAATTACTGACTAAATTTGAAATCATCCCTGTGACCAGCTCTCATAGTATGCCTCTCGTCCAATTAAATGACTTGGTTGCTCTATGACGCGATGAACCCAATGTGAGCAAATTACTCTGAACGCTGCGACGCAGCACCTGAGATTACTTCCAAAAAGTTGTTCACATTCTCAATTTTTTACGTTTAACGTTATATTCGTTCGGTACACTTCGGTACACACGTGTACCGAACCGAAGGGCCCGTACCGAAATTATACCGTTACACCCCTAGTGAATGAACAAAGTCCTTAAACTTGTCATCTGACAGCAGGTGGGAACTGAACCTCCACAATTTAGCGGGAGTAACACTAAGAGGGAAGTGGATGTAAATTGATACAGGGGCGTGATCTGAGGTGGCTATAGGATGGTATTGACATGCGCTGGCAAGGTGTAGCAAGCTGTCATCAAGCAGAAAAAAATCTATTCGCGACAATGTGTGGTGGACATGTGACAAAAAAGAGAAAGCTTTACTTTGAGGGTTTTTAAATCTCCAAGGGTCTGAGATTCCTAATTGTGCTGCATAATTTGAGACTACATTGGCGGATTTTGAGAGAGAGAGATTTTGAGAGGATTTTGAGAGAGAGTGCCAAGCTTAAGGGATGACCTGTCGAGATGCACATCTTGAATCAAGTTGAAATCTCCACCCATGATTATGCGGTGATTGTCTGCGTTCGGGATTTTAGCAAAAAGGTTCATAAAGAATTGGTCATCATCCCAGTTGGGTGCGTAAACGGAACAACATGCGTTCGTCCTGCAAGTTAGCATTGGACTCGAGCGAAGCAATTGTCTGCCCGTGGTCTGACACAGTCGCTTGGATTCGGTCTAGTTTTGCTTCGAGAGTTGAGATGGCAGACTTAAAGTCGGCAGAGAGAGCTCTACGGTGGTCTTCAAGGAGGCTAGCTATGTCCGCCATGCTGAGATTGTTGCTAGCTAGCTCGGGTCTATCGCTCCTGGCGTTTTGTTCTTTTTTGTTGCTTTTCGCCGGTTTGGACGGCATACTACGGTGTGAGCGGAATAATATTAATGTTCACTTGAATGTTAAAGAAGAGTTACGGGCTTCAGAAAAGTTACAACACAAAAGTTTGCGGGAGCAGGACTACGCACATCTCTACTCCGTCATGCCCAACCGGAAGTCCATGTGTGTATATGTTTATATTGATATTTTTTCGTATTATGTGGAAATGCACTGCAAGGATTGCTTTTTTAAATTTCGTTGTACCTGGTGCGATGACAATAAAGGAAATCTATTCTATTCTAAAGTGAGACATTTGACTATTTAAAGAAGTAAGAACACAATCTTTCTCAAATAAATGAACAGTTTAATTCATACGCTGTATTACTCACCTTTTACCCTCTCAATCACATACAGTCAGGGCTATTGATGCTACAGCAGCACTTGGTCTATTTATTATGACCATAGGCTGTGAAACAGTGAGTATGACCTGTAGCTTCTGGTGGCTAATGCTAGCAGTAAATATAAATATATTGATATTACTGAGTTAGACTTCACAGACTCGAGAAGACAGTGCATTCAGTCAGCTATTTATGGAGCTCTCATGGAGTTGTCACTAAAAAAAATTATAAACAAGTTACATTATTTATTATTATACATTACATTATTCATACAATTCTGAAAAATGTGGCTAAAAGTAAATATTATTTAAAAAGAAAGAACAACTTCTAGTCTTGTATAGCAATTTTTATTGAATTTGCTCAAACAAAACAATATGTTAGCTTGTAAGAAAATAATGATTAACATGAGAACAGTATGATACAAAGCAGATGAATAAAAGGTTGGATATGCCATCCGTAAAACTTGCGATTTATCCCTTTCCCTCAGCAGGAAGATACATGTTTCCATCCCAGGCTGACAACAACATGGAGCAGCTCTCACTGCAGAGGACAGAACACATCTCCACGTTTTCATGACATTTTAAAAGGCATCCCGACCACGGCAGGTCACAGGGTTTAGGAAACAGCCTATTTCCTGGATGAAAACTAATTACACATACGTAAAAAACTAAACACAGAAGATGTTGCTGCAGAGATATTTTCTTGGTAGGGATCAGAACCGAGATCATTTAATTCTCCCAGCCATGATAAAAACAAGGAGGCCAAACTAAAGAAGAATTGCAGGTGACCCTAATGAGAGTTCCTGGATATTAGTATTATTATTATTATTATTATGAGTAATGAGTATCTATATATTTTTGTCACATCAATTTGTTTGACCTGCCATCACAACCAAAGGACTGAGTATAGTGACAGAAATATTTCTGTTTGTTAGATCCTTGGAGAATTATAGACAATAAGAAAGGCTTTGTTTAGAGTGATTATGTGGAGCTGGAGACTGAATCCTTTGGTGAGAAAGCCACATGGCTGGATCCCTCTGAAAAGGCCTTCGATGCTCGGGAGCCTGACCGTCATTACCCTGTCATTGTTAACATCACCCTATTCGTCAATCATTCGAGCCAATCCAAAGCCAATGAGAGAAATTGGGGGAAATTATTTTTCTGGGTAGAGCATGCACACTGTATTGCTTTGTGAGCTCTTAATCTTCTCATGTTACAATCACTCATATAGATAACGCATAATTCATGTTTTAAATGCATCATTATAACTTGCTAAATAATCCACCAATGTAAGCTGGACGTGAGATCTTACTACAGTCTCCCAGCCTTCAACATATACTTTTAAGGTTGATTGTACTCGTAGTATTTTTTTTACGATTTGTCATTGGCAGGATTGAGAGAAAACAAGGGGAAACAAACATGAGATTGGTAAGCACTACAAATAGTAAATGGCACATTAATGTCATCATATGGACCCCGTCTTTAAACAACTGGGGTGTCCTGCCACCTTTCCAAAGTGAAATTATATTAAAAATGAAGGATAAAAATCAGTTGAGCTACAATGTGGCTAAAGATGCAGTATCCCTGGATAGAAAATAAACTTGAAATGAGAATATTGGGATTATTCCTTGATATCTGATGTTATTTCACGTTAGCTCCACTTTTACAGAATATCTGTGATCAAGTTGACAAGAGGTGTGTCACACAGTAACCTTGTCCTAAGGGTGCTCAGAAGTTGGAAGCAAAAATACAAAGACATTGAGAATTGATGATGGTGTTGGGATGGGGACAGGGACGGGGACCGGGACCGGGGGAAGGGGGTTGAATAGATGCTACACTTATTGCTTGCAATTTAACTTGTCTCAGGTAATGCATTTACATGGCAGACTTGGGACCCTCCCCTCATAAAGAAAACAACCACACATGCACCAAACAGACTAAATAGGACATTATGACAGTCTTCAAATCAAAATTGACAGGAAAGGAACATGTTGTTCTATCTTGACATGGCAGGTATCAGCCCAGCAGCACTCTGCAGGGGCCCGCCTGTCTACAGCTGGGGAAGATGGGCTACTTCATATGGCCATAGATCTACACTGAAACACACATGGTTGATAGATGCTTTTTCTAAATAACTTGTTCTCCCTTTTGTACATATTCAGGTCAAAATACTATCTGAGGAAGACAAGCTTTAC
>NW_011355023.1:0-4447 GCF_000735185.1 Notothenia coriiceps
GAAAATATTACAGTGGAGAGGTACAAGGTAGAGCCCAGTGCCAGTCTAGATCAGTGTCCACTGAAGTGGTGGTCGGAGCACACTGCTGTCTATGGTAAGATGGCCCAAATTGCCCGTAAATACTTGGGGACTCCTGCCACAACTGTCCCATGCAAGAGACTTTTTTCTTTAGCAGGCCATATTGTGCAGAAGAGGAGAACTTGTTTGTCACCAGAAAATGTGAACAAACTGGTCTGCCTGAGTGACTGGTGGAAGAAGGAGAAATAGAGCTTTGACTGACACAAAGCTACTGACTGTAAACAGTTCATTACAACCTGTTATATAGGCCTACTGTTCAACTAAAAATAAACATTTAATAAACACAAGTACATCTCATTGTCATTGATTTATTTTCATCACCAATTATCATATAACAGCTTTCTCAAGCAGTTTGTGATGCATTTTGGAAACTGGAGATGAGCCCCTGGTCTAATGCACCACCTGGCTTGAGAAACCCGTTCTCAAAGACTTACTTTTAGTCATTATTTGGGTAGCACACATATTCTGAATGCCTTCGGCAGAATTCAAATGAGCCATTTTAATCTAGATTAATCTAGATTAATTCCAAGAATACAGTGAGATTAATCTAGATTAAAAAAATTAATCTATGCCCACCACTAATATAAATATAAAAATAAAGTGAAGGAACAGCAAACCGGGCGGTCTACGAAATGAGACGGTTCAGTAAAGTTGGAACGATATTGGGAGATTCAGATTTCACGGATCAATAACTCATGAACAAAACGTTATTCAGACACAAATGACATCTTCTAAGTACTGTGGTAAGGTTGACAACAAACTGCAACCACATTTTGATTTAAAAAAAGCCAATACGCGCCGTCCTCCGAGCTGGGCACATTACATTGGTCTCTATTAGTGATGTGTCGGTTGCGAATGAGCCGATTCTTTTGAAAGGCTCTTTGATACGAACGGGGGGAACCGAGTCGTGCTGGTTGAGAGCCGTTCTTTTTATCGTTCAATCGTTGGTCCGCACTCACTGCCTGCCAAAATCCACTCGCCTTTTAAAAAGCTTGATTTTGTTCCCCAAACGTATTCTGTGAAGACCCGCCCCTACTCTGATTGGTAGGCTATAGGTTTCAGCACGAGGAGTGAGATGGGGTGGGTCTTAACGGAATACGCGAGGGAGAGAAGTCATAACAAGTGGTACAGGACAGATAGATGACGTGTTTTTCGGATGGAAAATGAGCCAAACGTGAAAACGCAGCAGCATTTGGATGCACTTCAACCAAAACCCAGGCAGCGATACAGCGCACCATTTGTAAAGGCAAGATATCATTTAAAGCAGGGTCAACAAATAATCTCTATCACCACTTAAAAACACAGTAGGCTATCTAATATTAAGAGTTGCGTGAATTTCATTCAAGGCAAGGCAACTTTATTTACTTAACACATAGGTACAGAGGGTGAATTCAAAGTAGTACATGAAATGAATGACATGGATATGGCGCCACCTTGTGTCACGTTTACAATGTAGATTATTGACATTAGGTCTGGCAATATGCAGTCAATCATTATCCTGGTGATTATTTCGCAGATAAACCTAGTAACCCCGCTCCCTTTAAAAAAAACGTCTCTTTTGAACGGCTCTTTGAAAGGAACTGAGCCATAAGATCCGGCTCCCTTCAAAGAGCCTTAATTCCCATCACTATTGATTATGCATCAAGAAGGGAGCAGACCATCTGCAAAACATGAAAACATTTGATTGCATTAGAATAATAACTTGTGATGAGTTCTTAAAGTACTTACAAAGTCATCCCCTGAGTCTGCCCCTACTGAGGCGATGGATTCCTTGCTGATGGTGCGCGGTATCCGAACACCACTCCGAGGTGCTGTGGCCGCCTCCTCTGCGATCTTCTTCTTCAACTTGGCAAACATGTCTGTCCTTTGAGTGTCTATTTTTTTGGTGCAATTTGCAGTTTCTAGAGAGTAAGGGACTTCCTGTGACACATGGAAGTTTATGGCTCCTTGTTCTGAAGGCTGAAACAGAGCTGCGCCCTTATGCAGTACCACTCCAAACAAGTTGTTTCTGGTCATTCCATTCTGTTACAGCTAGGAAAAGAAAAGAGACAGTTGTCAAAATTGCAAGATTGACAAAATGGGTTTCTTGTAAGAAGAGTCACATGTCACATTGTTGTAATGAGTCCAGCAACAAGATCAAGAGCTTTTCTGCATCCATTATTATCATTTTATAATAGACGGGCTGTTCGGGCGAAAAATAAAGACAGACAAAAGCTGGAACATTTTGGTTGTCAAGTCTTTCTACTTTAAGGGCCATTTATTACAAAGAATAATAATAAGGTGATAATTAAGTAGTTAATTGAAGGATGTGTTTTACTGCACTGGAAAACAATCCATGTTTGTCAAATTGGTATGTGAAAAAACTGTCCAATAATTTGATCATCATTTTCAACCTTCTGAATGCTTCCATTTTGCACCAGAGACTCTAAAGGTTTGGGTTAAAATGCTTCTTTATCGGGTTGAAGAAATGTTATGATGGAGTAAGTATGCAATTCATCAAAAATGATAGCATTAGGAAATACAACTACATTTAGAGTTTGTAAATAAATGTGTTTCCGTGTCAACGCTACAGTGTATTCTTACTGACTCCAACCAAAGTGGTGTCACAAATTGCAGCAAAGTAAAAGCTCTGTCTGTGTGTTTCGTCAGTGTAATCCCATTAGGAAATGTACAATGACACTGTCAGACTATGTTTTGACAGACAGCTAGCCAGCTAGCTCTTCTAGCCATAACAATAAGAGTTAACACCACCACCGGGCGATGCTAGCTGTCGTTAGCTTGCTCGTCGCCTTTCTCTTACCATATTAACTTCGACAACGGATCAGTCCGTAGCGTTTTCAAATGTTCAATGAATGTACGTTCGCTTCTTTGCTGTATACACGTAAAGAAAAGCTATCCTTGTGACAGTCAATATGTACTAGCTGTCTCGACTGACAAGCTAGCTGCCGCTAGTTGTTGAGCTACACGTATTCATCCCAACCATGATCCCAACACAGTTGACTGATGACGATGCGGCGGGGCCTCTGTTCATTGGCTACGGCCCCGTCTCAGGTCGGTTAAATTAAATCCTTGCTTCCCTCACTTGCGTCGTTTCCCTGTGTTTAGTCCCTCCCTCCAAGGAAGCATGGAGGAACGCAAGGAAACCACGAGAAGCAGGGAAATGAGTTTTAAGAGCAATGGGACGTCCTTTCCTCCGGAGCGTCACGTGAAGCGACGTCCGCTTGTGATGACGCCGCACAGTTGTTCGTCGGACAGCAGCTCTGTCCCCGTTATTTCACAAACACCCTGCCACCCATTTACTGACACAAATATTTGTATCATCTGTTGTAGACCCCAATAAATAAAATCAAATAAGAACTCATTCTCAAAAAAGATAAACGCCATTCTTAAAATGTATAAACGAACAATAGTTTGATTAATATTGATTAGAGTGCACAATAGAAATAAAATAATTGAGAGAAGAAAAATATATATATTATCTATCAAAACCCAGTTAGATTAACATTAATTGGATTGCACACTTTGTTTGTTTGTGTGGATAAGTATCACATTAACATTTTAATAGCACTTAATGACTGACTGAATGGAAATGACAGTAAATGAAAATATAAAACGAAAAAAGCGATCATGAAAATGTTTCCAATAAATGAATAAAATGATTTTTGACCACTTTGTTGTTCAGATATATCACATATTTGTAACTAAATGATACATGAATTGAAACAACACATAGTATAAACTGAGTAGTGACTCTCGTGAGTTTCATTTATTTTCTTCACTCCGCTGGGGTACTGCTCTCATGTCAAGAAAAAGAAGCATGAGATCAGTGCATGCACTGCATCGTCCAATCAGTGAGCGATACACAGTAAGGGGGCGGGGCGAGTATCTGAGGATTTCATCGGAGGATGGACTGGTGGTTCCTCGATTATCGCTCCTCCATTATCGCTCCTCGCTCCTCAATCCTCGGTCCTCCGGCAGAAATAAGAGCCATGGGACGGTACTCAAGATGGCGCAGACAAATCAACTTCCGGTGAGACCGAGGACCGAGGTGCGAGGAAATGAAAATAGTCGACCTGAGACAGGGTTATGGGTAGAAAGGATCCGTCTAGTGTAACTATGACGTCACGTTCTCGTTGTAGCTCTCGTTGTAATCGGAGCGGCTCGGAAACACATCTACAGCAGTAACATGATGCAACATACACATTAATGCAGCAGCAATATTAATAGAGAAACCATCAGAGCATAATAGTAAAAACACTGCAAGGGACATTTTGTGCACCCAGGAGGCTATCTGGGACTTTTAACCTGCGACCAAGCGTTGACTTGCCCTGTGAATAGCAAAAAAAGCCATAGTGTTGGTGTCTACAGT
>NW_011355023.1:4688-12434 GCF_000735185.1 Notothenia coriiceps
ATTTTAACTGATTCATGGTTTATTTCTGAAAACAAATGCCGTTGTTGGACACACACAAACACACCGAAACATACACACACAGATTTTTTATCCAGACTATGCGGAGCTGAGCAGAGCACATACACACAGTTGCTGTTTTGTTCTTTATGTAATTGTGGTAACGTTCCATCCATTGCGCCTTTGTAGCATGGGAGCATGGTGTGGTTATGAGCATACTGTTGGAGTACAAATATTCTGGATGAGAATCGGGCGTTCGATGTGTGTGTGTGCAAAGGTAATGCAGCCGTGAGGCTGCGGGGCATCAGTGAAGGCGTGGGTGACGCGCTGGGTTGCTAGTCACTTGTGCTCATGTGAGAGGCTGCCCTAGATGTGCGCCCATTTCATGAGTGAAGGAGGGTTTTACAAATAAAAAAAAGGCTCTACACCCTGGCCGCAATGTCCTTTAAAATGAAGTCAGAGTTCAAAATATATCTCAAAATACATAGATATCAGCACTGCCATTTCCCCACATATAACATAAACAGTCTGCTGTTAAAGGTTGTCATCCTGTGGTGCTCACTTCCTATTGGCGCACCAGTAACTTATCTCTGCTGCAGGAGAGGCTGAGACCCACCGACAGGTACTGCAGCAGTGAGCGCGGTGACTTGAACAATGGTCGACGGCGCCTGGCAACCGATCGCCTTTTTTCAGCCGCCAGTTTGACTCCCATGGATGCGCAAGTACAGCACTTTCGACAGAGAACTGCCTTGGTCACTATTTGGCGGTTCGCCACTTTCGTTTCACTGCTGCGGCAGGCCGGGAGTATTGCAGCGTTCGTGGACACAAGCCAACTGACCTCTGCATGTCCAAGGTGGCCAGCGTGGTCCCAGCTGTTCCGGAGTTCATGTCTTTATATGCGCGGAAGCGTGTATTCGTATCATCTCCACGAGTACACCAGGTGTGTATTAGTTTGAATCATTGTACCTGTACAGTCTCTTTCCCTGACAGCAGTGAAGATGCTAAGTGTCCATACACCATGTACGTCTTTACTGTAACTGTTGGTAATAATGACATGTTTTAATATCGGTCAGAGTTGGGCCTCGACTGAGATTTCTTCATGGACGCTGAACCGAACACCTCTGCACCACCAGCTGCAGACCAACTCAAAGGAGGATACTACGATACAAGGCATCACAGCTGGGAGGAGGTCCGGTCGGACTCTGCGCAAGTGTGGTGTGACGTCTCCACGGTCGCCTTGACTGCTGGTAACTGGGCTGGTGCAAACCATTTTTCGAGACGGTTCACCAACATACACACAACCGAGTAATAGCCGTACTGTGGAAGTATGTCTGTCACAGAAGTTCCATGTAGGCAGAGGCATAAAGAAGGACGCCAGCGGTCCTCGATCGACTCGTCGTGGCCTGTCAACGGCCCAAGTCCAACCTTGCCATACTCAGCGACAACCCGGATGCACTCATTGGACGGTTCGCCGAGAAGAGGATCTGACCATGAGATGTCGAGCTGCATCCATGGGTCCGCTGGCCAGGCTCACGTCTGCAACGCTACCCGCTAACGATGGTGGGGACAGGCAGAGCCTGCTGAGCAGCGCGAGGACGTTCCCTCGCCTAGACGTCAGCTTCCGACGTTGTCCACTCTTCCATCATGAACAATTGGGTGGCGACTCTGTGGGACCTTACACTCTGCACCGCCTCGCTCTGACCCGGCTGTCGTTCAGCACCTTATCAGAGCGCTCTGGAACGCTGTTGCTCACGTTTGGGGTCTCGAAAGCTGCACGGCACCACCTGCATTAAATCACGGCGTCAGGCTAAACGGATGCGCTGAGCGTTAGTCCGTTCCGAAGAGACGGTGCCGCTTGAACAACACAGACCGGTAACTGGGCGGATAAGCTCCCCAGAGGTTTAAGATCTGCCGTCAGCTGTACCGACAAAGAAGACAAGACAGTCCAAGTCGCAGAGCTTGACATGGCCAGACGCTACACGCCCACGTATAGTCCTTCCTCCATCGTGTTCTTCATGTTGTTCCTCTGATCTCTGAGGCTGAGCTCGCTCTTCCTTCCTGCATGTTAGTCCTTACTGTGCCAGTCTGCTGTGGGAAGCGTGGCAGAAGATGCTGCAGGTTATCTGTGGGACCTAGTTTTCCTCACTAAATTGTTAATAGATAGATCCTGATGCCGCATGGAGGCTCATCTGTGGAGCCCGAGCCTCGCCATAAGCAGCCAGAAATAGCACCTCTCACACACTGGGAAGGTCAACTTTCTTAAAGAATTCACCAACAATTCCCTCCCTGTTCCAATCCACAAACCCCTGTTTCAAAAAACATAACATGGGCACCCATACAACTTTTGAGTCAGACAGCTCCTGAATGGATTTGTTAATGAAATGCATTTTGCCACCACAAGCAATCCCAGTAAGCACTGTTTCTGTTCTTATTTACATTCTAGATAAGTAAACAGCATTTTTATTTTTTATTTAATTAATTACCCCCAAAAGCATTTTCCTCTTAATTGGAAATTTGATTAAATTCAAAAATCACTGAAGGATGTGGAATGATTGTGCTGTCAGGTTTTAGTGGTGTTTTAAGTAGCTGTTATGTGGACACATATAGCCTTTAGGAACAGATACTGATATGTTGGACAAGGTAATTTAGAGATGGCCCTGAGCCCAATAAAGATTGCCCTGAAAAATGCGCGCGGACGAAATTACGCACGAAGGGTTTGGGGGGTCACCCCCAAGAACATTTAGATTTTTGCAGGTCTTACTGTAGATGCTGTCTGGTGCATTCTCTAGACTGAATTATAAGATGAACCACCACAATATTATATTGCACAATTTCAATTGTATTCTTCATTTCACTTGTTTGTTTGCTCTTGTTTGCTCGCTTGCATGCCCTGCATAGCTATAAGAAATACTTAAGTTGTTGGTCAAGACACTTTCCATCTGATGAAGGCAAATGCCTTCCCAGATGTAAAAAAGTAGAAAACATTACATTCAGTTATAACTGCCAAAACAAACATTATTTACACTATTATGGCCCCTGTTAAAAATGTTTGTAATGTTATCTACTGTAAGTTGTTCGAATGAATGCTTCCTCATCCGGAAGCTGACCGAGCAGACCCGAGCAGCAGTCGAGAGGAAGGAGCCGAGCGCATCCGCGAAGCACATAACATGGTGACGTCGGAGTTCCCGTTAGCCGGCAAATCTAAATCTCTTCGGTCAAAATAATTTCCCTTTAGCGCAATACCGCTTCAGTTGCGCCACTTATGTGACAGACAAGAAGAGTATGTGACAGACAATAATAGTCAATTCTAATGTCTAACACGTAATGTGGAGAAAGAAATGTCCTGTATGGGTTGATTGTGCGTTGATCTGTTGGTAATGCCTCGGGGCTCCGGTGGGCATGTAAACAAATGCATAATGCTGCGCTATACTTTGTGGCCTAACTCGGTTGCATAGCGACACTTATTGTTTAGGTGTCTTTTAATAAGCAGGTAGTCATATCATTAGCTAGAACTAGCTGGATCTGATCGATATGGACATAAACGCGAGTGAAGTCTAATCTGACGGGAGAGAGAGATCAGCTGCTGCTGCTGACGAGTCGACACGCAGCTCTGCATGATCACATGCAGCGGTGAGCGGACAAAACACACACACTTCAGGTTAGAATATCACTCGTAGCTATTTTAATTACCTATCAAACTACCTAAACTAGTTATAGATATTTTTTTAGTTTTACTGTCGGGTCACTCATTACTGGATCCGCGAGCTGCATGATACTGGCATAATAGATTGCCCGATCGGGCAACCAGCAGGTGAGGCTTCATTGCCCGAGCTAAATACTAGATGGCCCCGGGCCATCGGGCAGTCCTTAATGTCGAGCCCTGGCTACAATTGCATAAGTCATATTTGTGTACTTTTGTTAATGTTGTTGCCGAGTATGTAAGAACTCAAGTGTACGTATTCTTGTAACACAATCAAAGTGAGGCCAACCTACCTCATTTGTGACCTTTGCACCAAAGAGCCAGCCGGCTCCTCTGGGGCTGATGGCCCAGGTGTCCACGTCTTCAGGGTCTGACCACACCAGGTCACAAAAGGCTCCTTTGTGAGGGATCTCCTGGTTCCGCTCAATGGTTCGAATTTGATCCAGAGTTTTTATGTCTGGGGAGAGGCCTCCGTGGACACACAGGATCTGCTCGTCCATCAGCTGAAAACAACCCAAAATTCAGATGTAGGTCCTAAATGTATAGATATAATGAATCAAACTGTATTTATTTTACAGAACCAGCTCATTTGTGGAGGCTTTGTAAGTAAGGAAAGGCAGAATGATCTATCACATTACATGTTGTTTAACCCATGGTTAATAAATATACTGTATTCAGTGGTAACATATATCATCTGGAAAACAAGCTTGCTTACTATATTAAAAAAGTGCATATCAAATGTTGTGTCATGGTTTATGTTTGCAAAAAATGTAGCGGAGAAAGAGAAGAATTAACTAAATTAAAGAGGAGATGGACTGAAATCAACTTCTATGCAATTAAAAAAAAACTGTCCAACCCCCAAAACATGTTGTGATAGTGTCCCAGTAACTTGCCTGTCTTTAATGTAGTCCATGTAAATACTAAGATCATAAAAAGTGAACCATCCTGAGCTTCCCTAGCGATACGCCATGGATTTATCTCTCTACTGAGACATCATTTACCATCAGAAATAAACAAGTTTTAAAGGCATGATGAACTATCATTTATCAGGTCACATATCAATCTTCCTTATTTATTAACAACAACCAAACTCAAAGCCCAGTCACATGGCAATACTTACTGCTGCAACTGTTAACATATCAAACACTTTGGTGCAGTAACGCCAGGCATTTGCATTCCCATACTTGGTCTGGCACTCATCTGAAAGACAAACGGAGTGAACATTTATTTCAAACAGAAAGGTATGATTATTGTCCAGGATGTGAGATATGGGACAGTGCAGATTGAAGATGGGCATTAATCCAATCCTACCATAAAAGCCATACACCTGGGTGATCTGTCTGCTTTCATGGTTTCCACGTAGAAGTGTGATGCGGTCGGGCCATTTGGCTTTCAGCACAAGCAGGTAGGTGAACGTCTCCAAACTGTAATAACCTCGGTCAACAAAGTCGCCCTGCAGATGACAGAGGATTACTAACATCTGTTGAATATAACACATTGAGACGGATTCATTTGAGTTCAAACTTATTTCAATGCACAAACCATAAATATGTAGTTTGTGTCAGGAACCTGGCCGCCCGTTCGGAAGAGTTCACAAAGATCATAAAACTGTAGAACAAAGAGATACATGGTTAGTGCATGCATCACATGTTATGTGTACAAGAGACCAACATCTCTGTAAACCGCAGGATGTGCAGCACCATCAGGGGAGACAAAGGGTTTCCCGCTGAGAACTTCTGGTTCTTACCTGTCCATGTATGTCACCACATACTGTTACAGGAGTGGAGACGGGCTGCACGTTGGACTCCTCCAGCAGAAGGTCACACACGTAATCACATAACCTCTGTATTGATAAAAACACAACACGCAGATGAGTCATCATTCAGCACTAGCATGCTTTTCACTGAGACAATTTTAAGGACAAAGCTTTAACTTAAACTAAAATATTCTTCCAAGTGAACAGCGTGTGAAACGGTTTACAGTCTACGACACCTTGACTCATAAAATCATCTTTAAATCTGATATGTAATATTGTCGTTAAATGAACATATAATAGGGGATGGAAAGATTTATATTTTTTTCACAGATCACAAGAAGAAACTCCCTCAAAAACTGACCATGGTGAACTTCCACTATCGGGCTAAAGCCTACTCAATAAATGTATATTTACAAGACAAGCGAACTTCCCAGTGATCCGCACTGGCCTTACATATGAGGGTCAGGGATGTGTAATCTTATTACTTTCTTAGTACAAACCCACTAGTGTCTATAAAATAAGATATGTTGACATTGACTGCTTGGTCAGTGGGTCACAGCATGACTGTGACTTATAGCCAGCCAAAGAACAGTGCTGGGCTACAAGTGGTTTCATATTTGAGGGTGTACACACATTAGGTTATCAGTGTAAGAATATTTCCCTTGTATACATTACACTGCATGTTCAGGGGCCCAAAAGCAGCTGGAGATATTAAGAGAAGTGTTATTAAAATAATAATAATTTTGACTTGTTCGTAGTTGACATTCACTCTAATCAGCAGATTGTAACCTTCAAACTCACTTTCCTTTAAGTACACCAGTACACTGTGTAACTTACTAGTTATTATAACCTTAATAATTATTTTAAATATGGTGCCAAATTTATTTTACTAGTATTGTTAGTTTCCTACTATCAAAATGCTGTCTCAAGAAGCTAACACAATACTTACATCCATTCAAAATCTTGCACAGTAAATTAAAGGTTCAATGCTTAATGTTGCAGTTTACAGATTGAATGAGGTGTTATATCATTGTAGAAAGTGGATCACATCACTCCAGTTCTGAAGTCTTTACACTGGCTTCCTGTGTGTCAAATAATTGATTTCAAGATACTGCTGCTGGTTTATAAAGCACTGAATGGTTTAGGCCCAAAATATATTTCTGATCTCCTGCTAAATTATGAACCATCCAGATCTCTCAGGTCTTCTGGGACTGGTCAGCTTTCTGTCCCCAGAGTCAGAACTAAACATGGTAAAGCAGCGTTCAGTTATTATGCTCCAAATATAATAACAAACCCCCAGAAACCAGCAGGTCCACTGCAACTCTGACTACTTTAAATCCAGGCTGAAGACTTTTCTTTTTGCCGCTGCTTTTAATTGAACTATTCATATCTTAAACTGCACTGTAACTTTTATTCATGTATTTTTTTATGTTTACCCTACAGGCTAACTTGGCAACCTTGACAAGAGTAAGCTGCTTTTTCTTCCAGGAAAAGACTGTCCCACTCTTGACCTAACAATCAACATCGGCCCCTCTATTGTTTCCCCGACTCAGACTGCAAGGAATCTGGGTGTGACCCTAGATAACAAACTTTCCTTCACTGCAAACATCGCTGCTACAACCCGCTGCTGCAGATACACGCTTTACAACATCAGGAGGATACGTCCCCCCCCTGACCCAGAAAGCCACGCAGCTTCTGGTCCAGGCTCTCGTCATCTCACGCCTAGACTACTGCAACTCCCTCCTAGCTGGTCTACCTGCATGTGCCATCCGACCTCT
The DNA here is from genome assembly GCF_000735185.1 of Notothenia coriiceps. Taxonomy (NCBI): domain Eukaryota; kingdom Metazoa; phylum Chordata; class Actinopteri; order Perciformes; family Nototheniidae; genus Notothenia; species Notothenia coriiceps. Next base: position 11,920 of record NW_011355023.1, read on the forward strand.
GCAGCTCATCCAGAATGCAGCGGCTCGTCTGGTCTTCAACCTTCCTAAATGTTCCCACACCACGCCGCTCCTCCGCTCCCTTCACTGGCTTCCGGTAACTGCTAGAATCCACTTCAAGACACTGGTACTTGTGTACCATGCTGCGAATGGATCTGGCCCTTCCTACCAGGGGCGGATCTACCGGGTGGCAACTGCCACCCTAAAAAATAGCCTTGCCACCCCAGCTGCCACTCCAGTTGGCATCTTTGTTTTGAAAGAAAATGGTGGCTCATCGGACATATATGAGAGAAAGTCTCTAAGGTCTGAGTGCAAGTGAAAGCAGCACAAGACGTGAGTCTTGTAACCCCTCCCCCGGCCCTGGCGCGAGCTTGGAAATATGATTGGCGGCGATTTCATTTGAACGGGGGGACGGCGCAAAACGAGAAGCATTTGGACTCAAGTAGACGGAAGGAATGAGGTGCGGTCTACAATGACGGAGAAGAGACTGTCAGTTTGGCTGTACTCAGCATTGAATC
>NW_011355024.1:0-7201 GCF_000735185.1 Notothenia coriiceps
ATTTAAAGTGATGTTTGAAACTCAGTTAATGCTCATTCTCTGGCGCTTCCACAAACAACAACAAACATCATTATTACATTCAAATGAAGTACATTATTCAAAATTACATTAACTTTGGAGAATAACACGGGAGAAATTAGCTCTCTCTCCCTCTCTCTCCCTCCCTCTCTCTCCCTCCCTCTCTCTCTCTCTCCCTCCCTCTCTCTCTCTGTTACGGAAATTCTCAAATAGTTGATTATTTAAAAAAAGGCTTCTCTTTATCTCTCCACTTGTTTTCCTAGTTCCAGCTGTGCTCACTCGCTCACCAGGTCCAGTGCTTTCTTGCTGTAAGACATTTTCTTGACATTTTTAGAAAAACAATCTTTTAATGAAAATTCTTCTAGAAAAGTTTGAATTTTGAGAATTCTGATTTTCTTCTCAAAACCCCGACTCGCCCAAACCCTGAATGTTTCTCCAGCGCAGCCGAGTCCTGAGTGCGACATACTTCCATCTAAAGTCTCTCAGTCTAACGCTTTGTCCTTTTTTAATTTTATTTAACAAATATTTGAGAATTTACGATGAACTGAACGTCGGCGACGTAAAGTTTGTTAAATGTAAAAAAAGAAAAATCAGCACAAATAGTTTCTAATAACACGACTGTTACTTTGATCATCACGATATCCTCTGGAGACGTTATCAAAGCTTCTTGATGTACTCACTGTGACATGGACGGATTGTACTCAATTCATTTGGCTCTTTTAGCCATGAGGGTGTGAAGTAAAGGTAGTAGCTCAGCTGTGTAGTAATCACATTATGACATTACATCTGAGTATCTGTTACTGAACGCAGCGTACAGTTTGTATGAAGTGAAATGTTCTAGAAGCCAATCAGAAATAATTCACTACAAAATGTATTTATACGTGTTTAGTTCTCATGGTGCCTTTTCCATATAAATCTGCTCATTCTGCAATAAAACATTTATAAAAAGCATTTCATGTTGTTTTTTAACCTTCAAATCAATGTCTGCTCGTACGAAGTGAATGAAGTAAGTTATAAATAAAATATCGTCAAAAACTGGTGAAAAACGCCACTTCCAAAGTATTGCTAACATATCTATAACAATAACAATATTCCACTTTTTAAGTACGGCCCGTCCACACGGCAGCTTGCGTCTCTTCAACGGAGATGCTCCCCTTCCTTTGCCGAACTGCATTGTGGTTCCGTCGCATCGCTTTGCCTCCGTTGCTCGCGCTGAAAGTTGAGATAAGTTCAACTTTTCAAGCGTCGACGGAAGCGCCAGCCAATCAAACTTGTGTGTCCGGGGCGGGAGAATAATGTGATTGGTTGTTGGTCACACGCCCACCGGCAAGCTTCAACGCACGCTGCCATGTGGAGGTACCGTTAATGTTGAACACAATGTTTCTGTAACTAAATCATTTCCCTAATTGGGGATCTAAAAGTCGTAGTATGTAGTAAACTAATATATGTAAACACGTCTCATTAGTATCTCGTATGAAAGTAAAAAACCTTGAACTTAAGGACTTGTTACGACACACTTCTGTGTGTTCGGTGTAAGTTAAAGTATAAGTTGTTAAAAACTGTTTAAATTGTCTTTATAAAAGTAATAGAATATTAAGTATTTTTAGAAAGTTATGAAGGAGTTTGTCAAAAGATTGTGAAAAAACACTAAGGTATGTCGTAAAGAATATATGCTGAGAGGTCGTCCAGTGCCATAAAGTTGTTCAAAAGAAATAAAATATTTTTACAACGTACTATTCTAAAAGTCTTTCAAAAGTTCTACATCCTGTCTTTACATTTCATACACAGAAAGTAAACGCAGGACGAATGTGTCTGCAACATTTTATTTGTTCAACACACACACATTAAAACTTTGTGACGAGGATCGCCCTCAAACTTTAAGTGACACAATGCACGAGAATGGCACCAACGACGTACGTTTGACCGACACACACTAAGCAAGAGAAAGAATCAGAGAAGAAGAAGAAGAAGAGTGTACAGCGCTGAGTCCGTTCCCGGAATCCAGACAGACGGGCGACCGAAGAACGATTCTCCGTCCACGAAGGTTTCTCTGTCCGTGAACGTTTCCACAAACATTTCCACGAACGTTTCTCCGTTCTCCGAGAACTCCTGGCTCAGGTAAAGATGATTCACATACACAACAACTTTTTAAAAAACAAACCTCTAAAGCAACATTTCCACGAGAAGTACTTTTTGTAATGACGAGTAGAAACAGAGCATTAAGCAGTAGTTAGTATGTACAGTACATTGATATCTAACAGTGAGATGGAACTTCGGGTGTTTGAACCACAAGGCCACGGCGACGCTGCACCACATTCACCAGAACACACTCTGAAACACGCTCAAAGTAACGCGGTCACATGTTAGTGTTGTTACCAGACTGGAGTCAGTACCTTCTAAAACCTGGATGATAAAAAACTGTTCATTTCACAACACTTTTCAGTAACTGTCCGTAAACCTTTTGACACGCCTTCATATTTGAACAGTTTCGATACAGGGTGTGATCAAAATGATGTAAACAGCTTTTATTTTATTATTTAAATGTTATTGTTTGAGGCGCTGATCTAATTAGATTAAATTCAGACGGTTTACAAAACATTTTGATAATTGTTGTTTGATATTAAATTGTAAGATAATTGTTGACAGGAAATGACATTTGATGTCCTCTGTTGGGACCAATAGTCTTCTGTTCATCCAGGAAGTGACCTTTCAGTTTCCCTTTGCCGTGAACTCAGCAGAAAGATGGAAAACGACTCAAATTATTGTGAATAACTGAAGTGACAGATGCTTCAGAAAATGTCTTGATAAGTATTTCCTGTTCACTTTTCTGTCGGCCCGAGCCACAAACTTTATCGTTTAATTATGATTTAATGTTAACACTCAATGATTTTGTTACAACGTCCCAAAAATTGCACCAATTGATGGATTTAATTTGTGTGTTTTTTAACATTTGGCTGCCAAATATTTGCATATTTTGGATTCCAAAGATAAACAAAAACACCAAAATTTGGCAATTTGTACCTTTTTTTTATTGAAACAGAAAAAATGTAGAGTTAAATGAAAAAAACACTTGTGAAAAACCACTTTTTCCATTATGAAAGATAATATTATGGATAATTTTGTCTAAATTTCGAGTGCAAAATACAATATTTCTATTTGACCAAATTTACCAAATTGTAGTGATATGGATAAATTGAAATCGATTTATTCCACTACGTATTTAGTTTAGGAGCACAAAACTTGAGGTTAAATACAAGAATCAAAGTTGCCAGAGTCTATAATTTGGGTGATTTTTACATTTTTTCACATTAGCATTTAATCTAAAGTATGCACAATACAATATTTCCATTCGACCAAATATTCCAAATGTCCGTGGTCGCGGAGCGTTGAAACTTCTTGTAAATTCACACCAAATTTGAGCTAAATAAAAATGTGGTGCTATTCCAAAAATGTTGTGAACGCTGTAACAGAAGCAGAGACTGTACGATGTGTTGAACGTTATATATTTGAACTTTCTTGAATCACAGCGTGGACTAAGTTTTGTCTCGTGATAGTTACTTTGATAGAGAAGATGCTGAGCGACGAAGGCTCGGGCCGGCCTGCAGATATGTTTCTGTCATTCCCCAAATTCATGGACAGAGTATTTCTGATATAATAACCCCTTGTTGGTTTTGGCAGCGCGACTGTCGGATCCTTCTTCTCTCCAAACAGGACGTCCAGCGACTCTGAAGTCCTCCGTTACGAAGACATGGAAGATCTCCTCTTCCTTCTGTCCCAGTGCAAAAACAAACTACAGCTCTACGACCAATCACAGTCTGTATCAGCTCTACGACCAATCACAGTCTGTATCAGCTCTACGACCAATCACAGTCTGTCACAGCTCTACGAACAATCACAGTCTGTATCAGCTCTACGACCAATCACAGTCTGTATCAGCTCTACGACCAATCACAGCTCTACGACCAATCAAAGACTGTATCAGCTCTACGACCAATCACAGTCTGTAACAGCTCTACGACCAATCACAGTCTGTCACAGCTCTACGACCAATCACAGTCTGTATCAGCTCTATGACCAATCACAGTCTGTAACAGCTCTACGACCAATCACAGCTCTACGACCAATCGCAGTCTGTCACAGCTCTACGACCAATCACAGTCTGTAACAGCTCTACGACCAATCACAGTCTGTAACAGCTCTACGACCAATCACAGTCTGTAACAGCTCGACGACCAATCACAGTCTGTAACAGCTCTACGACCAATCACAGTCTGTAACAGCTCTACGACCAATCACAGTCTGTCACAGCTCTACGACGAATCACAGTCTGTAACAGCTCGACGACCAATCACAGTCTGTAACAGCTCGACGACCAATCACAGTCTGTAACAGCTCTACGACCAATCACAGTCTGTCACAACTCTACGACCAATCACAGTCTGTAACAGCTCTACGACCAATCACAGCTCTACGACCAATCACAGTCTGTAACAGCTCTACGACCAATCACAGCTCTACGACCAATCACAGTCTGTAACAGCTCGACGACCAATCACAGTCTGTAACAGCTCTACGACCAATCACAGTCTGTAACAGCTCTACGACCAATCACAGTCTGTAACAGCTCTACGACCAATCACAGTCTGTCACAGCTCTACGACCAATCACAGTCTGTCACAGCTCTACGACCAATCAATCAAACCAATCACAGTCTGTAACAGCTCTACGACCAATCACAGTCTGTAACAGCTCTACGGCCAATCGCAGTCTGTATCAGCTCTACGACCAATCACAGCTCTACGACCAATCAATCAAACCAATCACAGTCTGTAACCTCGACGCCCGACAGCGACGGGACGGCAGCATGAGGCGTTTCACGGAAAGTAGACCCCTTCCCTCCAGTGTTTTTGTGCCCTTTAGTTCTTGTGCAGACCCAGCAAACATTCAGACGTTTAACGGGGCGAGAAAAGTAGTCCCGTCGCTTTAAGAAGCTCAAAATCTGCAGCAAAAAGTTGTGATTCGGCTTCGTCTCGAACCAGGATGAGAATGTTTTTAGTGTTTTAAACAAAAAACAGCAATCAATTAAAAAAGCTTCAACGACATTTTGTGCAAAACATTCAGACATTTAACGACGAGAAAAAATAGTCCGGGCCCAGCAAAACACGCTTCTCGAAGATCTGCAGCAAAACATTTCCAGAACACGTTGTGATGAGGCGACGTGTCGGACCAGGATGGAAATGTTTTTAGTGATTTAATAAAATAAAAAAACAGCAATCATTTGAAAAGCAGCTTTAACGAAACGTTGTGCAAAGCCTCCTCTCCGTGGAATGGGTTCCTCCGTGGACCGGTTCTGTGCAGCGGTCCTGGCAGTGAGTCTTCAATTATAACTAACGTTTTAGAATAATCCACGTGTTGGCAGTTTGTTACGTAATCCACCGACGATGCAGAAAAGCCAGGAAAGCTGCACGATGGAGCGGGACGGTGAACGCTATCGACGGAAAAGAAAACGAGCGCGTTATGGACGAAGTTTGTTTTGCTGGTTGTTCAGCGACTCCTGAGATTAAAAAAACACGTAAAAATGAAAAAACTGCTGACTCAGTTACACCGACTCGTCTGGTTGTGAGGACGAACATCCAATCACAGGACGGCTCGTTGACCTCTGACCCCCCGGCAGTGCTTTCTATTGGTCAGTCAGTGAAGGCTCCTTAAGGCAAAAGTCCATCCCATGCTTTGACACCAATTCAAACCAAAAACTGGATTTTTTTTTTTTTTTTGTCACTGTTTAGTTTTGTGATGATGAAGCGGGTGTTCCTCTGCAGAGAATGGATGCCTGAAGCTCAGGAGGCGGGCGTGTTCGCAGCCTGCAAGACAAGGGCCAGGGATTTTCAAACACAGCAGGAAATGAGGAGTATCTTTTCATTCAAATAGAAAAACATGCAGAGTTTAGACTAATCTCTTTCTATCTGTTGCTATGCAAATAAAAAAGGTGTGAAAAAAAACATCATGTCAAAAACTTCAAAATAAATTAATGTGTGGGAAAAAAGAGATAAGCAAGTATAGCATGTCGGAAAATGTCCTAAAAATGTCAGAGTAAAGTATCTTGAAAACTTCAGAACATTTCGACGATTTTCTCCAAAAAGTCAGAGTTTAGTAGTTCGAAAATCTCCCAAATAAGTCATAGTATAATAAATGTTGAAAATATGAAAGAAAGTCATATTATGGGATGTAATCTGTGTTTGGCTTGAGTCTCCGCTCTGTGTGTTTGTGTTCTAGCTGCAGACCTCTGAGGATTGATTGACAGCTCCTGAGTGAAGATGTGGGCGGGATCTAGCACATCAAGCAGCTTCCTGTGTCGCCTCTTATTGTATTCTTGTAAATAAACGTTGCTCTTTGTGGCTTTAAAGCCGGTGTCGTGTTTTCATGAGCAGCCGCTGAGGCCCAAGTGGAGAGAAGCAGGAACAAGTCAGAGTGCTGTCAGTCGAAAAGTTAACATGTAGTGTGTCCGTCTGTTACATAAACACTATTTGATCACGGGACTCTCGTTGGAGGTTCTCCAGGTTCTCCAGGTTCTCCGTGTTTATGTCACCAGGCATATTGCACCATGTGTCATCATTATGTTTATATTCCAACAGAGAACTCACGTTGGAGGTTCTCCAGGTTCTCCAGGTTCTCCAGGTTCTATGTCTTGCTGGCGTTCTCGTAGATCACGTCTGAGGTCAAGCTCTGCTGCTTCTTCTTCTGCCACATCAACAGCACACACTGATGGATGAACACGTACTGCTCCTGCACACACACACACACACACACACACACCACACACACACACACACACACACACACACACACACACACACACACACACACACACACACACACACACACACACACACACACACACACACACCACCACATACACACACACACACACACACACACACACACACACACACACACCACACACACACACACACACACACACACACACACACACACACACACCACACACACACACACACACACACCACACACACACACACACACACACCATACACACACACACACCATACACACACACACACACACACACACCACACACACACACACACACACACACACACACACACACACCACACACACACACACACACATACACACCACACACACACACGTGCCTAAACTCAGT
>NW_011355025.1:0-3838 GCF_000735185.1 Notothenia coriiceps
TTTTAATCTTTTTTTCCTTCTAATTTGTTATTATTTGGTGCAGGCACGAAACATACCAATAGAAATACATTGCTTCCAAAATCGAATATTGAATTTTTTTATAAAAAATATATTTTGTAATCTCTTTTTACTTCTAAGTTGTTATTATTTACATTCCTTTAAAATCGTTCTGTGTGACACAAAAAAAAGAAGCGAAAATCATGTTGGTGAACACGAATCAATAGATTCATTTCGTGACTATAACACGAAATGCCGTGAGACTATGTTGCATCGTCAAACTGCTAGATAAGGGCTAAAAATCCTAGAAGCTGAATTAATGTATATTACTGGAGCTTAGGGCCTCATTTTAGTTTTGGATGTGCCTGTCATGTCAAAATCTACTAAATTAACCGAATGCTAACAAGTTAGGGGGGAAGAAGAAAGAAACGTACATATCTCAACCCAAACCATAATCTTAAAGTAACAAAACATAAATAAACCCTTCAACACTAGCTATCTTCTTTGTTCCATCCTCTAAATGTATATCCGGCAGTTTAAAAAACATCCAGATCAACTGACAACAACAACAGGAGATATAAATTGAGTATTTGGGCGATAGCTTATCTCTGTTTATTGTTTTATAGTTCTCTTCTGTTGTGTCCAGTTGTTCTTTTTAGGCCCTGAACAAAGCCACTCATGCTGTGGTGACAGACAGCTACGTTGACAGGCCACAGTCTCTGAGCTCACATGCTTTTTGTGGCTCTCGGAGGAGTGCCTCCCAAAAAAGACGCTGCATCATGGGGCCCACACTTTGGTACGTTCCCCTCTGATCCCTCTCTTAAGGCCAGAACGGCAGCTGGAGAGATTAGACAGGAGAGGAGAGGACACACACAACACAGTCATAGCAGTACGAGAGGCCAGGATAGATCCGGTTCAGACTGGTGTGCGTTCGTACTTCACCCAGAACCATTCACCTGAACTGGACCTCTTATGACCGTGGATAGCTAACTCACGTTGGACCTTTTGTTGGACTCTCTATACCGACACATCTCGTTCATTTTGGGATTCAGTAACGTACAACTCTAGTGTTTCTGCGGTTCAAACGCTCCGGTCATGAGTTTTTTCGGGTACCGCAGAGAGTTGAGTAAGTACGAAGATGTCGATGAAGACGAGCTTCTGGCTTCCCTCAGCCCTGAAGAGCTGGCCGAGTTGGAAAAGGAGCTCGTGGACATCGATCCTGACGCCAACGTGCCCATAGGACTCAGACAGAAAGACCAGACGGACAAGACCCCGACGGGCACCTTCAGCAGAGAGGCCCTCATGAAGTATTGGGAAAATGAGACCCAGAGAATATTGGAGGACGAGATAGCTGGAGGAAGCCCCAAACCGGTCAGTATTGATGTTTAATTAGAATAGCTTGGCATTTCTACAATGTGCTAGAGGCCTAAACGGCTTGTTTGAAGGTGTATCAGATGGAAACCAAGACAAAAAACTTTAAAAAGTTAAAAGTAAGAAGCAATTTAAAGGGGAAATAAGAGGAGATTCATAACTTTCTTCCACTGTTTCTTCAAAAAACATATGCGACCATTTAGCTCAATAATATACATGTCTTTAAGAAAACTAAAAGGTACAGCTTTGCATTTCAAACACTAACAAAATGTGATCAAAATACAGGATGAAGAACAAGAGGAGTGTGTGACAGAAGAAAACAGCGGGGAAGAAGATGAAAAAGATGTTGAAAACGAGAAAGAAGACAAGAAGGAGAAGGAAGAGGAAGAAGAGGAGGAGCCGGATGAAGAAGAAGAAGAAGAAGAAGTAGAAAGTGAGGAAGAGGAAGAAGCTGTAACAGAGGAGGAGGAAGAAGATGAGGAAGAGGAGGAAGAAGAAGATGAAGAGGAGGAGGATGAGGAACAGAATAAAAAATCTGAGCCTGAACCCTCAAAGGATTTTGGGGCGCTGAGTTTAGCACCAATGCTACTGAGGCCACAGAGGGCGGAGCCTATTAGACTGACTCCTCCCCCTCCACCTGCCGACCCCAACGCCACCGGAAACCCCACCGTTGTTGACGAAGCTCTTCAACAAGCTTTGAACAACAGTCCTGAACTCACGGAGGTCAATCTCAACAACATTGAAGATATCTCTCAGGTACGAATGCAGAAATTCACTGATGTAAACAAACGAAAATCAAAGAAATAAGACAGAAATGAAATAAAAAAATATAACTTCCGCTAATCTTACACAGGGAATGATCCAAGGCTTGTTTCATACATTTATTTGTTGATCCAATATCATCCAAAAGTACAATTATCACGTTTCCAATAATTAATTGCCCTGTGCCTTTTCTATGGCACGCTTGTTTCACCTTGGTAAAAGAAACATGTGCCTGTACTGGTGCGCTAATCCCACCAACACCTGTCTCCAATATATAAACAATAACAGCAAACAAATCTCGAACCATTAAATGACATAACGCAACATATAGCTCCAACAAAACCTTTAACATTTCCCATGATCCCCTGTTTCTAACTTAGCTTTGAGATTTAAAGTGTATGTTGAGCTTCCTAGCATGCTGGTCTTTGCTGTTGGGTAACGTTTGGATGTACACCAGCTTATTTTTAGAACCGGGCATCTTGTCATGGTTGTGTAACTGATAGCATAGTTACATCTTTGGCAAAGCCCACATATTATGATTGGAAAATTATCAAAATAATGGCGTCCACAGCTTTGACAAGGAGTCTGTTTTCAGTAAGATCTGGAGGTTTGAATGCTGATCAGAGATGGCAAAAGTACACACATCCTTTACTCAAGTAGAAGTACAGATACTTGTGTTTAAAAATACTTTGGTAAAAGTAGAAGTACTGACTACATTTCTTTACTCAAGTAAAAGTAAAGAAGTTTGGGCTTTGTAATGTACTTAAGCAAAAAGTACCCATAACTAGCAGCTGTTTTAAAGAGTACCTGACCTCCCTTTATATTAATAGAACAATAATGTCATTGTTAGCTAATGAATGTTTCCATGCTGAACAACGGCAACATGACAACGTTTTCATTGGTCCCTCTTCTTTAGAGAAGACCAGGAAATGATGGATACACGGATCGTGTTCAAATTAGGGCCGGGACTCGATTAAAAAAATTAATCTAATTAATTACAGGCTTTGTAATTAATTAATCGCAATTAATCGCATTTTTAATCGCATATAAATATTTGACCTGAGAACAGTGAGAAGCAATTTTTTTCACATGGATTTTAGTATACCATTGAATAATGACTGAATACATAAGCTTAAGCAACAAAACATTGTTTATTTTTTTCAAGGAGGTTCTTAACCAAGAACAACAGAAAAGTGCAATTTTTGCCATAAAGTGTAGCAATAGCATATTTAGGAATATAGTACATTTCAGAGATCAGGTAGCCTATAGGTAGGTAGACCTTCTGTAAACTATAACACTTTGTTTTTTTAAGTAAAACACAATACTTTCAAGTACATTCAGAACATTGGAAACCCTGACTATTAGAAAACATCTCTCTGTTGCTTCAGAGGCCATAACAGACTTTGTTGATTTACCAACAGTTGATTTAAAAAATCTAATCAATTTCAGTCTAACTCTCTCAATAACCTTGGCCAAAACAATAAACAGTTCAACATAAAGTGCCAGTTGCACCAACAACGTAATAAATAGTTAAACATAAAGTGCCAGTTGCACCAACAACATAATAAATAGTTCAACATAAAGTGTACCATTTAAAATAAAATAAAAAAGTAGCCAGTGATTGACCTCAATCCCTCCTATTCTTCCAATATCCTGATGAAAAATAAAATCTCTCTGTTGCATAGGCCACTGTTTGATCAACGCGAAT
>NW_011355026.1:0-7858 GCF_000735185.1 Notothenia coriiceps
TTTTGTCCAAATCTATCAGATCTAGCTAGTTTTAGCTAATGATATGACTGCCTGCTTATCAAAGGACACCTAAACAATAAGCGTTGCTTGCCAACGGCGTGTGGCCGCAAAGTATAGCACAGCATTATGCATATGTTTATATGAGGGGTCAAAATCCCATGCTCATAAAATGCTCATATCTTTTTTTCTCTTCATTCCCCACGCCCCAAAATAAATAAATATACAAATTTTAGGAAAAGTAACGAAGTTTGAGCAGTGTGTGTTTTATATGAACATAGTTACACATATTTCAAAACGCTAAGTGTAATAACTGCAATTTGCCTCCCTGTCACTGAGAATGACAAAGATCCTCAGTGAAGCACAAGCCCATGTTTCTCACTACATTGTAAGTACAACTTATTAAAAAGGTCAGTTCAATGCAACTAATGTCGTCTTAGTGTTATTGCATGATGTTAAAATTGGTTTGCCATTAATTTAGTGATGGATTGTAAACCTTTGAAATGTAGCATTTAAGGTTTTCTCAGTTACAAGGTTGTTGTTTTAATAAATCAGACACTGATGGTGCAAGGCTATACTGTACCTCTTTATATAGGCATTTCTTCCCTAACAAATTGTTTTTTCGCTGATCAGGGGGTACTTGGCGGAATATTTTTTTCAAAGGGGGTACATTATTGAAAAAAGTTTGAGAACCACTGGTGTAGAGGACGCCCTGTCCTATATGCTATGTAGCATACCACACTCTTTCTCCACTCTGTCTCCCCTTCTCCCTCTCTCTCCCCCCAAAACAACCCCACCTCCCTCCCAGTGGGGGACTGGGTGCCATGTGGTGATGAATAGTCAGATCTGAGGCAGGAGGACGCTCAATGTAGGTCGAGCTCCAGGGGCTGTCGTCTACTGGTGTGTGTAGGTGTATTTATATACGTGTGTGTGTGCATCGAGGCACTTGGTGGGGGGCTGCTGGCTACATGCTGCTCTCCAGTGAGTGGGGGTTTGTTGGGGGTGATGTGGGGGTGATGAAGAGTGGGTATACCTGCTACAGCATGATATATGGATTGTTCGTACCCCCTTATACACCTGTTCCCGATGCCTATTCCTTCTCTGCCATACACACAATAAGGCACACACACACTCCACCCCTGCACCCCCACTCAGAGACAAGGTGTGGATAATCAGCTCATTTGTTATGGCGTGCGGTTAGATTAGCGTAGGAACATATGCATGATGATGAACTGCACTGCATCAGAGCGACAACCTTGTTCTGCAGGACATGGAGAGAAGGATGGGCCAATAAACGACAGCAAAGTGAACTTCAATGACTTTGAGGTCAGAGAGAGTGGGGGTGCAGTGGGGAATGGGAGGCAGGCACATTTGGAGGTCATGCAGGCTAGCTTTGTTTCTTTTTTTTAGGCTTGAAGCTGAGGTAGGCATTTTATTTTTGTATCACTGGTGATAAAGGCAATAATTATCTTTCAGCATCTCTTAGTTAAACTTGTCTTAGGTCCCTTGTCCACATAGGGCCTTTTATGAGGTGGGCAGCATCTTTATAACATGTATAAAAAATATAAGAGAGCAAATTATATCACATGCAGCCGCCACAATTATATCACATGCAGCCGCCACAAGAAAAAAAACAATCGTGTTTTTTTCATTTAGCGCGGTGATAAGCATAATTAAAAATACTTAAAAAGTGCCAGTAACACCACTGTAGAAACTTAAGGGGTTGCTTGTTTTTCGCTGTCTCTATTTAGGAAAGTCGTTGTTGGCCGTCGATGAGCGTCCTGTCGCCCTATTCATATTGGTGTGTCTTGGTGTGTCCCGCACCGTCGTGTTTTTTCAGCCTTGCCGACACCTTCCGCCGCCGATTCGACATGTTTAATCGGGAGGCTAAAGGCTAAAGGCCGTAGGCCAAAGAAATCACTCTGATTGGCTGTTCAGCTTAGCAAATCAGTGCATGAGTTCTAGCGAAACGGAAGTGAGGGACCCAAACAAACGATTAAGAAGGCAAATCTGAGATTTCATTTAACTCCAGCTCTCGACATAGGTTCGGGAAAGCCCCATGAGCTTCTCGCTGTAGAGTGAAAATGGAACGCACACGCTATTTGTTGTTTGATAAATCACACAGTCTGTTCTTCTTCTCTCGGTGTATCACGCAGTCAGTCATCCGGTTGTTGCCTCTTTTGAATGATGAATACACACTACCGCCGCCTGCTGGTAAGGTGAGTTATTGCCACTCATGCATGCGCAGTTCGTACGTGCTACTTGGCCGTCGGCTGAAGTCTTTGCGGTGTGTTCCAGTGCGACACGTGGCCAAGACGCAGGAGACGTGAGGCGACACAACAGTCTTGTTCCGTTGAGACGTGTTCTTTGGTGTCAGTTTGGTGTGTAGGCCCCTTAAGACAGATCAGAAACTACAAGCCAAAAGCCTCACTCTCCATGAACGACCGACACCTTGCAATCTGAATCAGTTCTACTGTAGATTTGAAGACAAAGAGTTCAGTCCTGACACCATCCCCCATGACACCTCCCAACAGCTTCAGTCTCACACCTCCACGTCCCCCTCCACTTCAGTGTCCCAATATCCTACACCACAGATCTCCCTTCCTGACACATCAAATTCTCTCTCAATCAATGAAAGGGATGTAAACTGACTTTTTAGAAAACTCAATAGCAGAAATGGCTCTGACAATGTCTCCTCCTCCACCCTGAAGCTCTGTGCTGATCAGCTGTCTCCGGTGTTTACAGACATCTTCAACACCTCACTGGAGATACAGTATGCCACGTCCCAGCATGCTTCAAAACCTCCACCATCATCCCGGTTCCCAAGAAAACAAGGAACACAGGATTCAATGACTACAGACCCGTCGCCCTGAAATCTGTGGTTATGAAGTCCTTTGAGCGCCTTGTCCTGTCCCACATCAAATCCATCACAGACCCCCTCCTGGACCCCATGCAGTTCGCCTACAGAGCCAACAGGTCTGTGGATGACGCTGTTAACATGGCCCTTCACTTTTCCTCCTCCAGCACCCGGACACAACAGAATCATACGCCGGCTTGCTGCAGGACAAGCCTCTCCCAGCTGCACGTGCCCGACTCCACCTGCAGGTGGATAACAGACTTCCTGTCTGACAGGAAGCAGCATTTGAGGCTGGGGAAACACTTCTCTGATCCCCGGACCATCAGCACCGGTTCCCCTCAAGGCTGTGTTCTTTCCCCTCTGCTCTTCTCCCTGTACACCAACAGCTGCACCTCTAGTCACCAGTCTGTCATGCTCCTGAAGTTTGCAGACGACACCACCCTCATCGGACTCATCTCTGGTGGGGACGAGTCTGCCTACAGGTGGGAGATGGACAATCTGGTGACCTGGTGTAGGGTCAACCACCTGGAGCCCAACGCTCTCAAGACAGTGGAGATGGTTGTGGACTTTAGGAAGAACACAGCCTCACCCACCTCCATCACTCTGTGTGACTCCCCAGTAACTGCTGTGGAGTCTTTCCGCTTCCTGGGCATCATCGCCAAGGACCTCAAATGGGAGCAGAACATCTGCTCCCTCATCAAAAGAGCACAGCAGAGGATGTTCTTCCTGAGGCAGCTGAAGAAATTCAACCTGCCAAAGAAAATGATGGTGAACTTCTACACCTCCATCATCGAGTCCATCCTCACCTCCTCCATCACCATCTGGTACGCCGCAGCCACAGCCAAGGATAAGGGCAGGCTGCAGCGTGTCATCCGCTCTGCAGAGAAGGTGATCGGCTGCAATCTGCCATCCCTCCACGACCTGCACGCCTCCAGGATCCTGAGGCGGGCAGGGAAGATAGTGGCCGACCCCTGCCACCCTGGACACAAACTGTTCACCCCCCTCCCCTCTGGCAGGAGGCTGGCTGTGCTCCATCAGGACCGAAACCTCTCGCCACCTGAACAGTTTCTTCCTCTCCGCTACCGGCCCCCCCACTGACACAACGTAGATTCTATATGCATTAAATTAATGCACACAGGTTCAAATATTGCTTACTGCACATATTCTTATTTTATATTCTATAACTCATTGCATTCCATTTCGCTGTAAATTACTGCTTTATTTTATTGCTATCTGACTATATTTTATTTACAGTGTCCTTAAAGATTTTTTGTTTTATATGGAGACTCTTTATTTTATATTTTATGTATGCACCATGACACCAAGTCACATTCCTAGTATGTGTGAACCTACCTGGCAATAAACCTGTTTCTGATTCTGATTCTCTTCCCTCTGCAGCTCACAGCTTGCCTTGCTGTGCTCAAAAAGGGGCGGGGCGAGCAGCTACTGACCCAGAATCAGCCCTTCTCTAACAGGGCTGAAAAAGGGATATGAGGGATGTCTCAAATGTGTGATCTGTTTGGTATTTTGAGCAAAACACATCATAGACATGTTATTTTATATTTTTGTATAAATCTAAGACCCATAATATATGCCAAAAAATAGCATGATAGGAGATCTTTAAAAGACTTTCAACATGATGCTCATGCTTTTTATAGCATGCACCATCCCACAATAACAGCCGCTAAAAAGTAGCTGGAATCTAACCTGAGCTTTTTTTATTCAGCTAAGCTTCTTCTATGATTTACAACAACATATGGTATGTCTGACAGGTTGGTTTGTAATCTACCCTTGATGTGTGGATGATTCAAGCTTGTATTTAATTCATACACAGAGCATCTCTAGTAAGTGCAGAGAGAAAGTTGATACACACAGATAGTTAAGGGTCATGTAAGCTGCAAACTTAAATCTGTTTTTGAAACAATGTAAAGTCTTTACTGTTGTTAGTAGCCCACATCACAGAATTTTTAAAGATGGTCCATTTAGGTCTCATGCAGAAATGCTCGTTTAAGTTGTAGTTAAAAAAATACATTATAATGTTATTTTTGAATGGTCTGTGAAGGCAAAATTCCCAAAGTTCCCTCCAGGGAGTTTCTCTCCCACACACTCCCCCTCCCTGCCTGAAACGCCTCGATTGGACTTCTCTGTACGGTGGCCCTGAAGTGCAAGTCAAAACAACATTTCACAAAACACTACAGCATTTCACAAAACACTACAGCATTTCACAAAACGCTACAGCATTTCAGACATTACGGAAAGAGTATTCCTTTAGGGAGAACACTTCTTGTTTGTGATTGGACGGAGCCAGCCGGAGAAGCACTGCTGTGATTGGTTGTTTTGCTGCCAGTCAAGAAATTATGCTTCGTGATTGGTCAGCACCCGACAGCGCCACGTATTTCCTGTTTGGTACTATTCAGCTGTTTCTGTACACATTTTAAACTGAGTTGGAAAGAATGGAAGAAGAGATGGAAATCTTAAGGGAATATTTTAACAAAGGATATACATATGATGTTATCCTCGACATGCTGTCAACCCATTACCACATCAACATGTCCCAAAACATCAGCTGTTAGCTGTGAGCATACAGAGCTCACAGCTCCTCATATCTGTTCAGAAACTGGACAAAAGTTAAACATGAACAAACCACAGACTGTCTGTGTCATGGCGAATACAGTCGCTGGTTTATTTATGTCTGTATGACGTTGTTATGAGTTTCGACGGAGCAGCTACAGGTTAGTTTAGCCTAATTGATCCGATCTCCATTCAGAAAACACACATTTTAAAAGGTTTTTCGCCTGCCGTCTTGTCTGCACACTTGTCAAAGCATTAATTCATGGTTTTTACTAACCGGTATCAGTATGCTGTTACTTCGGCATCATTTTGAAACGTGTATTACAATTAAATCCCGGTAAAATATGTTCATTTGGTTGTAGTCTACCATAGTGTTTACATGGAGATAAGCCCCAGTATTCGCATTGCTCTATTCGCTCGAGTTTAACCGCGGTTGTCAGCTGTGTTTACTCCTGTCATTCAAACAAGACGCGCTGGAGAGGGGGTGGGGCTTATATCCATGCAAATGTTGTGAAATGCTGTAGCGTTTTCTGAAATGCTGAAGCGTTTTTTCTGAAATGTCGTTGTGTTTTATGAAATGCTGTAGTGTTTTGTGAAATGTTGTTTTGACTTGCACTTCAGGGCCACCGTATAATCAGGCAGTATCCAATACTCCAATAATGAAACACATGAACACAAACTACAGTTAAAAAAGCAGAAATAAAATTTAGCTGACAGTTTTACAGTTAAAATTACATCTAATCCTTTTCTTCCCAAGACTTCCTATTTTTCACCCAGGCTCTGTGCTGTTAAAAATGTGTTAATTTACACCCTTTTAAAAAAAGGACATCCAGTAAAAAGGTTAAATAAGAGACGGGCTGCTGGATGGAACAGCTAATGGAGCCAGATGGATAGTCGAGATCAAAGTCTTTTTGGACCCGATTGCGTAATCATTTAATCCATTGGTTCCAAAGCCTGGTCGTATTGTAAAAAAGTGATACACAGGAGCAGTAGATTATAAATACCTTCCTAACCTAGTGTGAGTTAGTTTGCATAAGTATTTGCCCGCCAAGCAGACATCTTGTATCTGGGTTCACTTTTTTACTGGGAGCGCTGCTTTCAATATTGAGGCCCGGGATAGTGCTTGTTATAAAACAGTACCTCCTGTGGGATATCTGCTTTCTCTGGTACACTGGAATGTACAGAAATTGAGACCTTGTGAAGACTTCAGAGTAGGACATCCTAGAGAGAGGAGAAAGGTAGCAACACACACACACGCACGCACGCACGCACGCACACACACAGACAAGTAAGTTTTGTCCTGGACACAAAGCTTTAAACTCTACCACATGCTAAGAATCCAGCAGCGGGAGAGACACACACACTGTGTACATGGTTGTGCATGGAAGAGTGTGTTTGTGTATTCATGCTCACTTATCTGAGTCTGTATAAGAGTCAGTAAGAAAGAGAGTTGACTATATTCTCTACTGCTGATGGTTCTGACCAATTACAGGACTGATTAGGCTGGATTTGGCAGGAAACCATGAGGCTGTGCTTGCCTGCTTAAAGCCAATAAGCAACAGGGCCAAAGATTTAAAGTGTTGTTTAACTTGGTCTCTCGGAATGATGCTTTTTACAATGAACAATAGTTCTGTGGGAGAGTTATGTAAGAATATGCATGGCTGGTCAAATGTGTTTTACAGAAACTGTCGTCCAACTGTTCCTGGGAAGCGTTATGGTTTTCTTCTGTGGTCGAAGGATACTCCGGCCCTCGTGTGTGTGTAGATATGTGTGTATATATTCAGTTAATTTTCCCCCACTTTTATATGAATGTCAGACCAGCCATGGACATTTAGAACAGAAAACATTCATTCAGTAAAACGATCCCACATCACGCTCCAGAACCACAATGAGATGAGAAAATCCCATCCAGCACATCTGACAGGCGGAGTGTATCCAATATTCAATAGAGAGTCCTTTATGTGAATGGATTAGAAAAAAATGGAGGATTCCATATGTTGAGTTTGTTTATGTGTGTTTGTTTGACTGGGAAGGCTTTTGTTGCGTTTGACATTTCATTTGCTGGACAATTTACTGATGAGCAGTAGCACTTTGATTTATGTTTGTATGAGAATGTACTAAGAGCTCTGCTAAAAACAGTTAGTAAGTTTTAAAATGACTGAGCTGCGTTTTATTATTAAAATAAATTAAAGAGGACGTAAAAATCAAATGTTCAGGTTAATGTTTGTAATTTTCGCCTATACTGTGACATGTCTCTATGCTTTAATGTTCAAAAAGCTCTTTATTTTTCTCATAATGCCTGTGCTGCAGCACCTCTTTTCACCCCCTGTCTGAAACCAGAGCAGACTGCTCTGATTGGTAAGCACACCCTCATCTAGGCTGCACTGTTACGTGTCCTGACTTGTAGTGGTTCTCTCCTCTATCTACACTCTT
>NW_011355027.1:0-4470 GCF_000735185.1 Notothenia coriiceps
CGATGGCAACGGCATTTGATGACACCCCATAATACGCTTAGATGCGTTGATGGCTGCATCGTTACCAAACCTGTGAAGTTTTGGGCCGTTTGGAGCATTTTCACTGAAGTTATGAGAAAACCGTGTTTCATGGCGAGCATTGTGTTGCCATGGCAATGGCATTTGAAGAATCTCAAAACTGTCCCGTAGATGTCTTCACGGCTGGACTGTTAGCACACATGTGAAGTTTGAGCAATTTTTGAACATTTTCATAGGAGTTCATGTATAGTGACATCGTCTTTTA
This sequence comes from Notothenia coriiceps, assembly GCF_000735185.1. Classification (NCBI taxonomy): domain Eukaryota; kingdom Metazoa; phylum Chordata; class Actinopteri; order Perciformes; family Nototheniidae; genus Notothenia; species Notothenia coriiceps. The sequence continues at coordinate 284 of NW_011355027.1, forward strand.
TGTCAAGGGATGCGTTTCCATGGAAACGGCATATGATGACACCCCATAATTGACGTAGAGCTGTTGAGGGCAGGACCATTAACCATCATCTGAAGTCTGCTGCTCTGAGCATGTCAGTTGGAGTTATGACATCATCGTGTTCCACACAGGTGTTTATATTTGAGCTAACGAGGTGTCCAGAATGAGAGATAAACCTCTTACATGTGAACGTTTTGTTGAAGAACCGTAACAGATATCGGTGAAATTTCAAAGCGTGAAGCATCTCAAGGACCTTGAGTATCTGAAGTGTGCTTTTTGTGTACTTTCGGGTCAATAATGTGGCTTTTTTGGCAGATTAACTAAAGGCGTGCGGCTGCTGCTGTGAGGAAATATCAGCCTGAAATTACAATGGGCTTTAATGGAGACATGTTGAAAGTTTTTGTCACTCCATGCCCTCAAGAGGCATTTTGTTTAATTATTGTTGCTTAATTATTTGCCATTTTTCAAGCTACGACATGTTTCCCTATGTTTGTCATGAAAAATGATGTCTCAGGAATGTGTTACACGAATAATGTCAGAAAGATGTGTAACATTTTAAAGTTGGAATGAGGTTTCTGAGTGAAAGTATGGATGAACAGTTAGCAGTGAAGTCACATGAAGATTTGTTGAAGTCTGAAGAATTTCTCCATTGACTTCAATGGTTAAAAATTGGATGAATTATGGGATGTATCTCTGGAATTATGAAAGTTATGAATGATGAAAGTAATAGCAATCGATTCCCGACCGAGCTGAACGTTTTGATGCTTGAACGGAGTTTCTGCGATGTTCAATGCGGGAGAAGAAGACCGGCAGAATAACGGGCGGAATGATAAGAATAAAGAATTTCGTGCGTAGAAGAACAGATAGTTTGCCACTAAAATAGCAAATGCTGAAGTCTCACATTGGTCAAGCTAACAGCTGTTTGCTGCATTTTGAAACATGCACAAAAGAGCTATGTGCAAGAGGCAAATGAAAAGGAGACACAGAGGTTTTTGGATATGCAGCATTAGAGGGATAGACTGCAGGAGGTAGAGATGGATAAACATGAAACCGAGAAACTGCAGGAAGAGGACCAGACGGCAAGCTTCAAAGAGCCAGTAGGACATTGACACAACAGATAGCATCTATGAGCCAGCAGCCTCACTTGCCTGCTCAATAAAGAAAGTCTTATGTGCAGCAGGCAAGGATGGAGTCCAATATAGGAGGCAACAAACACGCTGATGACTTGTTTGATGCTGGTGTTGACTGCAGCACAAAGGCGACATGTTTGACAATGGGTGGGTTGATTTTCCATAGAAAATATTGACACATCTAGATACAATGTTTGGTCCATGTTGCTTGCCTCTAGCTTAGTTTAGAAAGTTCCTTTGCTTTCTTTTTTTTTGTCTTTTTTTCCCTTGCTTGTGTACTTCCTGTGTTAAAGTTTTTACTCTTGTTTATGCGGCTGCTTATGTGTGGCTTTTTATCTTGTGTTTTTGTTGTGCTTATTTTGCATGCCACAAAACCAACAGCTCTTTTGGGTGAAATAAAGGATTTTGTTCTTGAACACATTTTTAAATATGATATGTGGTTAGTAACTTGTACTATGATGTATTTATCATAGCAGCAGGTACCTGTACTTTTTCTCTCGCATATGGAGTGAACTCGCCCTTATTTTAAAACAGAAGCAGATGTTGACATTATTTATGTCAAACGTCTGAATTGTCAAGTCCAACTTCCTCCCTTGTGTTTATTTCTGCTCATTCTGCCTCCATGTCCCTCCTTCCTTCCACACTCTCACTTTCTCCGGCAGTGGCTCAGTCAGTGATGAAATAAAGAGACGATGGCCAGGTAAATAAGATTAAGCAGTTCCTTTAGCCCCCAGTAATGTTACATAAGTAAATTATATCTGATGTAATTTAATCATATTATTTCATATTTAAAATAAGTCTTAATTTTTCTGTACTAACAAAACAATATGTTTTTTTAAATTAACAAAAGCATGTTGTATAGATTGATTCTTTACAATATTATTGTTCTAATCTTAATAGCTGTGATTATAACAGTTTATATTCTCCTTCTTCCCCTAAACCAGCCCAGATGATGTCCCACTGACTCCAGAGGCCTGTACTACGAAGCTGGTTCAACCTAACCTGGATATGTTTGAGTTAGCCGGTTGGCCTAATCCAAAACATACGCGCTCTCGCTAAGCGGTCTTACGACGCGGGTTATTAAGTGGATCGCTCAAGCCAGCCGTGTCCTATCTAGTTAGGTGCGCGTTGACATGAAAGGGGTGGAATTTGGAGTAGGGCTGCTCGATTATGGCAAAAATCATAATCTCGATTATTTGATTCAATAATTGTAAACCTGTTAATGTGGAATGGAATGTACGCATTCAAACACCTTTTTGGTTTGGGGGTTGGTTGTGCCAATGTAGATGGACCATGTCTCGTGACTTTTTAAAGGTCTATAGTTTTGAAAAATGCATTATAGCATTGCAAGAATATAAGCTTTCTATATGCTATTACTCCTTATTTCAACCCTATATCATTGCAATTCTTTCAAAGAAATTCTACATTTATCAGAATTTTAACTCTTTAAATGTTTGTTTACGTAATGCCATTGCTTGTGGGGTATTTTTTCTTTATGGAATAGATCAATGATTCGCAAAAACAAAATGCATTTGTATTTGTAAAGACAAACATGAGAAATTGCTAGTATATGGTCGAAAATAGTAAAAAGCTACATTTTGAAGTCAATGTCATAATTATTTTATGCTGCAAGATAGATCTAATATTGTGTTTTTTAACAGGGTAATCTTTTGTGTTTGAGTGAATAAATGTATTTAATATAGAGATTCTATGAATTTGCAGTTATTTATGTTCTGTAAATGTATATAAACTGAAATATTGTTATGTTTTTGTATTTCATGCCATCTTAATAATAATAATTTATTTTTTTTTTTTCATTCCATGCTGGTATAACGGTTTTTGCGCCGGCAGACCAGCATAATGACCAGCTTCACCAGCATGGACCAGCATGGACTTTCAGCTTGGACCAGCTTGAAGTCCATGCTGGTCCATGCTGGTTTTTTCAGCAGGGAATATAGTGTTCACTGGAGTCCAGCACCTCAGCACCCCCAATCAAAATACCTTCCCGCGCCTCTGCTCTTAGATATCTCATATTGCATCACTGTTTTGCTAACTTTTCCTATCACTGTGAACTGTCTTTTTTGTAATATTTGGGTAAAATAAATGTGTTTTCACATTAGTGTTTGGATATCTGTGGCTGGCTAGTGTGCTAGTCACCCTTCCATGTGTGGGACGCTGTGGGACAAGCCGTCACAGTGGCACTGATATTGTAATTAGCTTATCTGTTGCACTACTGGCCAGCTGGTCACGTCTTCAATAATAAAGGAGACACTAGCAGTGAATGAATAATTAAATGAGGTACAAGGAAGGGGGCAGAGGTATAGAATAATATGGTTACATATTATGAGCAACATTGTGCATCTCTGATGATTTTTGCTGTATACAGACACTCTGTTCCATTTTATAGCCCCCCCCTTTTTGCTCAGGCGACCGTTGACCTTGTGATGTCACTGTAACCATTAATGATGAAATAAACAGATGGTGTCATGGCCCAGATATTTTGGCCACAGTGACCCTATGACTCAGGAGGCTGTTGAGTCATAGGTTTGACTCCCCTTAGCTTCAGCCCACTCCTCGTGACAAGCACAGAATATTTTTGAAAGTATTGTCATGAATAAAAACATAATCTGGTGACCACTAAACGACCCCGTGATGTAAATACTTTGACTCTGCCTAATTATTTTCTGGCTGGCCTCATTTATGTATGCAGTACTGACTGCAACAATTTATTTATCTTTTGAATGCTGTTATAAATAATTGGTAATGTTACATTTGCATGCAAATATTAAGGTACAATTGTTTAATCTAGGCCCTAAATACTAACAAATATATATGTTTACTTATTTTAAATTATCTTTAACTTCTCATTTGTTTGAGTAATCTGCAAACAAATAATAACATACAAAACAGTCATATGGCAGAAACAAGCTGGTGTTTACATTGCTCCTATAGGCATGTGGAATATAACCAAATTTCTGAGGAAAATACATTAAATGTTGTACCTTACAATTATTGTAATTTTCAACTGCCAAGGCACAC
>NW_011355027.1:4531-6969 GCF_000735185.1 Notothenia coriiceps
AGGTGATATCTTTAAAAGTTTGGTTTTTTGTTAGTCCAAATCCAAGGTTAATTTGATCAAATGTGATATTATAAAAAAAAAGCCGGACATATTATACAGTATAAGAAAAACATGGTATGATTTTAGTTAGAGAACCTCATAAATGTTTACTGATTTTATGACAATACCGCTATTCCTGTATGGCCTTATACTGTATACATACATTCTGTAGATCCAAAATAAATGTTTAATCATAATCTACAAAATAAATTACATTTTCTCCCCCCTCAACCTATTCATTTTTTGTAGGGAAGGATTAGCAGTCACAGGAAGCACAACATTACAGAAGCTAGACTCGGGCCAAGGACTCAGATACTGCAGTTAGGCAACATTTGATGGCTCTATTGGGGGATTTCTTATATCTGTGCAGTTCTACAATGAAGAGATGTAATTCCATCAGGGTCCATTCATTTAAATGCTGTAACTAATTAATCAATACATTATCAGTTGCTGCTCCATAAATCATGACGTACAGATCCATTTGTATATGCCATATTAAAGAAAAGCTCAAATGTGCCAATATGAATGCTTTTTGTCACAAAGAGCCCTTATACAGTATCTAATTTTACATGACAAATAGGATACAAATTGTTTCATTTATTCCTCGAATGCAGATATGCAGGTTAAGTTTAAGTTATAATCGGGATCCAAATAAGGATTTTCTTAATTATTGTATGTTTGTCTATTGATAGTTAAAAAGCGACAAAACAATTGCACATTTTTTCACATTACAGTGTTATTTCAACCCACTGGCTCAACATCAAAATATATGTTTGAGCAATACAGTGAATGTTGAGGAAAATATTTTAGCCCCATACTTTTGACCCTGTTTATCACTCTGTACTCCCCTCGCTGAGCATAGGCCTGCAACCTTAAGGTGCTGCTCTTTCTCTCTCTGAGGAAGTAGTTTTAGAGTCAGCTGATAGAGGTGTTATGGTGATTTTTTTGTTATGTCTTGTCATCCAGAATGTCGATTATTCTCTTAGAACCAGCTAAATACATGGGACTGGTGGAGAGATCTTCAGAATTGGTTAGGCTGGAGTTGTGTCACGTTGCAGGCTTCAGCAAATCTTTGTCAATTATCCAGCCCTAACTTTGAATACATTCTTCAGTGTTTGCCATCAAGTCGAGCTCTCCCGTGTTCTCATTGTGTTTTGAGTCCTTGTTCCAGAAGTTTCCATTACAGTAAACACTTTGATTCATGCAGCCCCGTACAGGTGGTCATGGCAAACCTTCCATCTCATTGAATAAACAGAGGCATCAAATATAGATAAATTGCTCAATTTTTGACAGCGTACACTGCCACCCTCATGTTCTACATTGCAGGTAAAACATCTCTTGGTTAAGTATTACAATTATATATATTTAATTGGTTGAATTATTAAAGTCAGTGAACTGATCATTAAAAAATGATTAACCTCTACTGAATTACTCAACTTTCTTCATATGTCTTGAGTGACTTTTACGAGAAATGTACAACCCAGTCTCACGGTTATAGTCACGACATTTAATCTATTGATTCGTGTTCACCAACACGATTTTCCCCTTTTTTTCGTTTCACACAGAACGATTTTAAAAGCAATGTATTTCTATTGGTATTATGTTTCGTGCCTGCAACACGTCTTTTTGTCCGGTCGGGTCTTGGAAGACCGGAAGCGTGTGTAACCAGGTTGAAAATAACCCTTACAGTGAAATTAAAACAAGATAATAAATATGTAATTTAGTTATAAGTGTTGTTAAAATATCTAGTTCATGCAAAGATAACGATTAAAAGATATTTCACAACAGTTTAAAAAGGGAAAGTGTAATACATATGTTTAAAGGTCACATGTCATGCTTTTCCGGTTATTACCCGTCACCTTGTGTGTTATGAAGGCTTTTATGCATGTAAACGGTCTGCAGAGTCAAAACCCTCAAAGTACACCCTGTAGCGAGTAAAACTCTAACACAGAAAATACCTCCCCAAAACGCCTCGTTGGTGATACGTCATCATCCATTTGATTCTTCCGGGTACGAGATTACGTAACCACGTCGGAACTAAATGGACCAATCCGTGGAGCCGTTACGTTACGTCCGCGGAGCCGTTACGTTAAGCCCCCTCTGATTGGTCCTAATTGACCAATCCACGGACTTCCTCACACACACACACACACACACACACACACAGTGCAGGCAGCTCTGCTGATTTCTCCTCCCTGGCTGCATGCTGATAACAGACAGTTGGGATCGAGGCGAAATTCTCTCTCTGCAGACCCATTCTCTCTGCAGACCCATTCTCACAGCGTTTATCAACCTTTTTCTTACTCAATATCAAGACACACTTATTGTTTTTATTTCGGCTGTGACTTTGTGTGTGCTCAGGGTGAGTTTGGCTGTGTTTCGCTAAACAAGGAAATCAC
>NW_011355028.1:0-3804 GCF_000735185.1 Notothenia coriiceps
CGCGCTACTAAAGAGACGCGGTACCATGGAAACCAAACAATGGTGTAGCTGTAAGATCATGGGGGGGGGGAGAGAGAGAGCTGTGCCTGATGGGCCATTAGGTGTGTAAACAGAGCTGAGAGCTGTCGTTTCATTTTCAGACTGTTTAAAAAACAGTAACAACGGACTATTTTTCTTAGCGGATGCATGTCAATTTAAATCAATACATACAACTATTTTTTAAATCAATAAAATCATTTTCTAAATCCATAAGAGCATCTCAATTAATATTGGGAGTCATATCGTCACTTTGTTGAGAATGTGGCCATGTAATAAGTTAATGTAAGATAATGTGCACATTGCACATTGCATAATGTCCCTTCATGCCGATCTAGATCCCTCCGCTTCGCGTAGGGCTCCTGATCAGCCTGTCGGTGTTCTTTTCCCCATAATGACCGCGTCGCTGCACATTATCCCTTACATATGATTATATAGAGTCATTATTCATTTGTTTTAAAACAGGAGGCGCAAACGCTTGCCTCGGGGAGGGAGAAAAAGAGCCACAGCGGAGAATAAACAGAAGGGCAACCATGGCAACCATGCAAGGGAAGTCTTCTTCGCTGCTTTTGTGGCAGACTACAGCGCCACTTACAGGCCTGGCATATGTACTACAGCGTCTCCAGCGCTTTCGAGCAGCAATGGCCGGCCGTGGCCCAACCTCTCATTCCCCTGATAGGTGGAGAATTGACCAATAGCCGTAGTGCCACTTTACTGACGTCAGTAAAGTGTTCAGATCTGGATCCGTTTTTATCAGATCCGTTGCAGCCCCTTTTTTTGAGATTTGGGTATGGAGGAAAATAGAGAGGGTTGTGTTTTCTGACACTTGGTGAGTTCCCTGGAACACCGGGGACATATATTCATGTATAAAAGACGTACAAAAGTGCATTTTGCATGATAGGTCCCCTTTAAGAAATTGCACATTTTTAACAAGTTGATCCATTCCGCCTGCTTGCATCACTTCCTGTGGGACTGACCCAGATCTATGGGGCTGCTGATGTCCTGCAGCAGGCTGGCCAGCTGGGTGGCCTCCAGGTTGGAGAAAGCCGCCTGGTACTGAGAGATCCACTGGTCCAGGTCCGACAGCTTGCTCTGGATGGCCTCCTGCACGGTGCGCTGCCTCGACTGCAGCTGGGTGTGTTCAGAGTACCTGTGGGGAGGAAGACGGGGGGTAAATACCCTTTCAGAATACACTCATATGAGTTGCTCCCCTGGACTGAGGGGACATATTAACCTTAATGTTTTTTTAAATGTCCTACAATCTGAATGGAAAATGACTTAAAGATTCATCTAACATGGATTTGGAATATAGTATTAACACATTAACGTGCTGTGGTGTCAGACCTGTGCTCCAGGGTGAGGATCAGGTGGTCCTGATGGTTCTCGGCCCCCTCAAGGAAGGCCATCTCCTCCTGTAGTTTTGCCTGCAGTTTCTCCCCCTGGCAGAGAAGTTCCTGCAGGACTAAGTACTCCTCCACAGCCTCCTCCACCTGCGGCAGCACGGCCAGCATCTCGTCTCGATTCTTAAACCAGTTCACCTGCACACAGAACACACACACTCTTAAGGCATGAGTCTACATAGCGCTGGTGACGTCAATGTAGAAATGAGAATAGAAGCGTGTTCATGCCGTGTCTTTCTTTATTATAACAAAGACCATTTCAATGAGTAGATGGGCCGGGCAGAGACTGGATGTTGCTGCCGATGAGTGTTGTACTTTTATCTCCGTACTCAGATGGTCCCCTCTTTAGTGGAGGACTCATTCATACACTCGGCTCCTGTTGGACCTCACCTTGATCTCAGCCACCCTGGAGGAGAACAGGGAGCGGGTGATGTCTCTCTCCATTTCCCTCTTGCTCTGCTTGCTGTCAGCCTGCTGGCCTCCTCCTCCGTACACGGCGCCAGCGAAGCCCACCTCCCCCCCGGCCGTCCAGTCCACCAGGGGGTCGTAAACGAAGGCCTCCAGTAGGGTCAGCAGGGTCTCTCTACCCCGACGCATCATCTGCACCACCTGGAATCACACCATCATCTTCAGCACTCCAGAAACATTTAGCAAGAGCCAGTAAACATTCAAGTTAGAGATGAAAACTAAAGATGAATCATTGAAACCAGAACATGCAATATTAGCTGTTTACTGCACAGGTTTCTCTTCCTCCTATCGAGAGAAGAGGTCATTACCACGTCCCATCTGAGGTGCCCAGTGTGTGACAAAGGACAGATAGATGGAGAGCGTGTCAAACTATTCAATATATGCAATTCTCCTGAGGAAGGTCCAAGTACAAGGGAGAAGATTATTGATTTATTTACAATACCAAGGGATGATGTCAGGACATTTACATTTATAGATGACAAGTTGACTAAAAAAGTAGTTGAAGCCCAAAAAGATACACTACTGATATCAAAAAACGTTAACGAACTTTCAGTAGATGTGTGGCAAACTTTGAATCAAACTCAAAGGTAACATTCCTCAGTTTTCCACAAATGATTCATTTTTGAAATGTTATTTCTTAAATTTTGACAGAATTTCCTTTTCTGTATTCCCAGTAAAGTTTTCATTTCTTAAAATGCAAGTAAACAAAACATCAAAAACTAATCCAAGCACACTCTTTGGCTTCGGCAAGTTCACAAATGGTTTAACAATGAAGTCCCGAACTGTAATTATAACACAGTTCAGTGTGAGTTTGATGGGGCCTGAGAGTGTGAAAGGACAGTTACCTGTTCACAGGACAGCCTGAAGATGCCCTCTACCCCCGTCACTCCCAGAGCCGTCTCTATGTTGTGGGTCATCCTGAAGGGGACCTTCTCCGGCACCCTCAGGCTCTTCCCTGGTGACGCAAACAACGTGGAAACAGATAAGATTAAAACTTTGTTATGTTGTGCGGCACAAATCATTTGATCAGCAATAGAATAAACTTGTATCTACTGTAGACATGCTCTCTTTCAAAATGCCAAAAACATATTGACCGGCAGTGGCTCAGTCAGTAAGGGCTTGGATTGGGAGCTGTAGGATCGCTGGTTCAAGTCCCCGACCAGACCTAAATATGGAGTGTGGACTGCTACTTGGAGAGGTCCTTCCTGGGCCCTGCCGTGGTGCCCTTGAGCAAGGCACCGGACATCCATCTTCCCCCCTCACTTCCATTGCTCCCCGGGCGCTGTACAATAGCTGCCCACTGCTCCTAGTACTAGATGGGTACTAGGATGGGTTAAATGCAGAGGCCATTTTCACTGTGTGTGTGCTGTGTCCTCTGCATGTGTGACCATTAGGGGTGTAACGGTATACATATTCGTATCGCAGAAGCATCACCCGAACGTGAATATCACCGGTACCAAAAGAAAAAAGACTGAAGTGTAACCCAACTCCCACTAGCATTTAAGCCTCCACCACTCGCAAAAAGTTCAGACCGAGCCAAAGCCATTACAAACGCCAAATATCCTTATGTTGCCATGTTAGCAAAGCGCTACCTGGCTGTATCTGCTACCTCTGTCCCTAGCGAGAGGGTGTTCTCCACAGCAGGAGACATTGTTAGTGCCAGCAGATCTGCCCTTTCAGCAAGCAATGTTGACAAGTTAATTTTTCTTTAAAAAAACATGAAAATACAATGACAAGAAAGTCATAATGTCAAACTGGCTGCTTAGGTTCTAGTAAAGTTCAAATACAGATTATTTCAGTTAATCGAAATACTGCACCTTAATGTTCATTTTATTATATTTTGTATTTATTTGAGTGAATACATTATTCACAGTTTAATAATAATAATAAAAAAAAATAT
>NW_011355029.1:0-2577 GCF_000735185.1 Notothenia coriiceps
GGTGTGTCCGGGCCTTTAGAGTTTTACTCGCTACAGGGTGTACTTTGAGGGTTTGTGACTTTGCAGACCGTTTACATGAATAAAAAGCTACAAAACACACAAGGGGACGGGTAATAACCGGAAAAGCATGGAACCTTTAATACACACACTTAAACTTGCACACTATATTTTATAAACATATATTCACCTACTGAATTAAACAAGAACAAATGAAGCAAAAAGTGAAAGCATTCTTTAAACTAGAGATCTCAATGATAATCTGGTTCCACTTGAGATTGTTGCAATCTGTGTTGTTCGCATGTGCTTCTTAATATATTATTCTTTATTTTAAAATGTATTGTAACATTCTAATCTTGCAAGTAATCCCATTTAAAGTAAAGACAGTTGCCTTGTTTTATGTATCGTGGTTACGTAATCCCATTACATGTAATCCATTACTCCCTGATCCTGGTGTTTTGAAAGCAGGACAATGACTTTCTAAAACCAATAACATAATCCTATTTTGTCAATACACATTGTTTATCTTGTTTCATTGATAAAGTATTTGGCAGAGGAAGGCTGAGAGATGTTATGTTCTCCCCGCCTATCATTCAATCTGCGCCTGTCTCACCAGTTTGTCAGCATTCTTGAGAACAGTTTCGGTTCTGTTGGGCTGCTTTTGTTTATCTGTCTGGAATCTGTGTGTGTGAAATTCATTTAGCAGTTTACCACTAACTCTTAGTCACTAAAACATGCCTGGACAAACCTTTATCTCAGCTGATGCCGTTTCAGCATTGATATCTTATTAAGACTGCTAACATTTTAATATAAATGTTATACATTTTACAACAATGAGCACATTTCTATTTAAACGTATTTCTTTAGACAATATTAAAATCCTTTTTGTTTTATAACATGTTATTGATAGAGGCTATTTTTTTAATCAGGTTTATAATGCATGTTATTTTATTATTCTCTTCTCAAAGGTGCTTTACAAATAAAATGTATTATTATTAATAATACTTTACCGGTAATTATACCTAATAAATATACTAATAGTAGTAAATAAGGCAAAACAAATATATTTGATAAGACTGTATCATGGACATCTCATACCATTGCAACCATTTCTATCGTTCAGCCAGTAAAAGCACATAAGACGCCTTAAAGTTTCAACAACAAAAATATATATGTTGTCATCTTTGCTTTCTCCCTCCTTTTACAATTACTTTTCAATAAAATATCCAAATAATTGGGCCAGTAGATATCTCTAAACTGTCACACCTACGGGGCAGTAAGCTGTTGGCTCCTGTAAATACAATGCTGGCAGCTGCATTCATGTGAGCACTGGGCTGTGAGACACTTTACAAGTCATTAGCTAAACTGACAGTGTAAGCACAGGGAAAACCATTACTACTGCAAATCAACATCAGGCTTTGAAGTGGGACTTCTTCTAATCCCTTCCTAAGCAACCTGGATATGGTTTAGGGATCTGGGATGGCATGTGTGAGCATGTTTGAGTCTTTAATAAGGTCTTTTTTTATCCTCTGTCCCTCCCTAGGCCACTGATGCCATCTGAAACAGTTGTGTATGACATTTGAGAGGCTCTGAGGAGGCTGCCATGTGGTGTTGTATTGGCAGAAAGCAACAGGCAGGATGACTTGTAAAAATCCCCCTGCAGCGTGGTTACTGAGCTGCAAACACCGGACACACAGCCAGTCAGCCACTTCTACTGATATGTTAGGCCCACATGCATTAACGAGATATTTATTTGAGGTCGTAAAAATAATACTGCCCAGCCTCTATGCAGACTCATGTTTTAGCTTCAGGAAACTGACACAATATCATTGTCTGTTGTTGTAGACTGTGACGGTTGGAAGTGTTCCCCAGATGGCATGTATTTTCCCGTAGTCATGTAGCAGCCATTTTTGTTTGTTAAGAATTCAGGTCTACGTCTTCAGGGCCGTATCCAGGATTTCCTAAATACCGAGGTCCAAATATGTTAGGGTGGTTCCGAGATTTTTGGGATTTTCATGATCTAGTTAGGTGCTTTTTAAGTCCTGTGGGGGGTCACAAATTGGATAATATATTGATTTCAAACCATGTCAGTGGGCTGCAGCATACATTAGTTTTGAAAGTGTAATGCATAAGAATCAGTTGATTGTTACTATTAATTATCTGGACATGCAGAAGAGGCTAAAATGATCACAAAACATTGTCAACATTCATTTTGCATGTCTCTCTCCTTTCCATAACCTGCAGCCTCTCTTCCATCTTCTTTAGTCTCTCTGTCTTCTTCCTGTTCATTACTCTCTCTGTCCTCTACTCTTTCTCTTTGTTCAATCTCTCCCTTATTGTTCACTTTTTGCTCCTCTTCACTTGTCGCTCCTGCCACTGAATCAAAAGCAATTCAGTTATTTAGTTCATTTCACTTGTTTGTTTGCATTCTTTTTGTCATTTAAATCTGTTTTGTTTGATTATCAAAAGAGAACAAAGATGTAAGCAAATTGTGTTTTATACAATTGTATGTTATTATGACATCATAACTGCAATAGATGTAGGCCTATGTTGTTTTACAATTATGCCTATTGTAAATTA
>NW_011355030.1:0-2789 GCF_000735185.1 Notothenia coriiceps
TTGCACCAACAACGTAATAAATAGTTCAACATAAAGTGTACCATTTAAAATAAAATAATATTCTTTCAATATCCTGATGAAAAATAAAATCTCTCTGTTGCATAGGCCACTGTTTGATCAACGCGAATTGGGTGTGGGTCCTTGTATTCCGAGTCGGGCTAACGTCCACGCTAGCTTCTACGCTAGCTGCTATATGTTTTGCATTGAGGTGATACTTGAGGCTTGATGTGCTGCGGTGATATGCGAATTCCTTTTTGCATAATTTGCAAACAACTGTGCTCTTATCGACTCTTCCCTCCGTCCGTTTTTTAAAACAAAATGTCCCATCCACGGGGCCAACCAAAGCGGTCTCATCAGCTTCTTCGTTCACGTTTGACTATTGTTCACTGTGGTTTGTTGTTGTCTGAAGTAATGAACGTTAGTTGGTGCTCCAGTATAATCGGTACCCCTGAAACTCATCCAGTGAGAAACGTTCCGCGGTGCAAAAATAAGTGCGATTAAAATGCGTTAATTTTTTTAACGCGTTAATTTTTGTGTAATTAATTAATCTTAATTAACGCGTTAAAGTCCCGGCCCTAATAATAATACATTCGATTTTTAAAGCACCTTTCATTGCTAACAGCAATCCCAAGGTGCTAAGGTACTTCACCTCACCTGTCTTTAACTAAACAAATGTAGTACCTTAAAGGTAGCGTAGGTACGAATGGAGAAACCAGCTCCAGTGCGCTAGAATTTGAAAGTACCCAGCCGAAAAAAATCTGCCCCTTCCTTCAGACTTCCTTCCAGAGCCCCTCCTCCAACACACACGAACGAGCACTTGACCAATCAGGGCACGAGACAAGTTTGTGCACAGATGGAAGGCTGACAGGCAGGTAAAATATCCGGCTAAAATAACTGGTCGTGCTTTTTACAGCTCCACGGCTTCCACAGATTTTTGTATGTATTTTTTGTCAAAGCATTTCATATATTCATTGCTATCGGGATGTTAAGAGCATTCCATGCAATATAACAAAAAGTGTTTCTGAAGTGAATTACCTACCCCACCTTTAAGCATATATAGATTAATGATAAACAATAGGATAAACACTTTAAATACACCTGGAGGAAATTCACAATTAGTTCAAACTAGCTGCACCATTACCAGCTTTGATAACACTTTAATGATCAATAACTATAAAACATATCATATATATTATTCTGAAATGGACCAATCTGCACAATGACTACTTTTACTTGTATTGCTTTAAGTACATTGTGTTGCTAATACTTTTGTACTTTTACTTTACAGCACATTTACTGGTTACCGGGTTTACACTACATTCCGACTGGCACTTCTACTTTTACGTAGGTAAGTAAAATATGTTAGTAATTCGTCCACCTCTGCTAACAGCTCACATTAAACAAACAGCTCTGTTGGTCGTAGCTACTTTGTGTCCCCTTCTTTCCAAGCTCAGTAGCAAACTCATAAGCTTACAGTATATTTGAAATGTTTTATTGTTCTTCGTCATTGTGGAAACTAACATGTCCTCACAGATAATATCCAGTAATTTCAAGTTTCTAGTTCTATGTTAAAACAAGATTAGCTGAAACGCCTGCCTTCAATGTTTCATAGAAAGAAAACTAAAGGCACAACACCAAGCGGGAGAGTTATAGAAAAGAGAGGAATGAGGGGGAGACTATGCATGGCCAGAGAATCAAAGCCATGGAATTTGCATACCCTGCATGCAAGCATTTACAATACACACACGCATACATCCCATCACTGTAGTATCCCATCACTTCTATCTCCGCCTCTTTCCAATCTCCCTAGCCTTCTTTACATCAACTCTTTTTTTCCCCATCCTTTTCTTGCATCTCCTCCTGCTCTCTACCTATACAAGTTGTCATTCTCTCCCCATAATAGCGCTTCTGTGCCTTCATGTTGCTGGTTGTTTGCTTGAAACGTAATCTGCAGATGTAACAGAGGAAGAAATTGAGTCTAACAAATGGCTTGAAAGGCTCACGCGGCATATCAAGCCCAAACCAACAAAGGCAGACAAAACGCCCGTCTTTTTTCCTCCCCTCAACATCTGAAGTTGATATTTTCAACAGAATAGCACGCAGCCAACGTTCCCTGAATAAAGAAGGCTGCTGTTGTGTTCTGTTGTCATTCTGACTTGAATGGGGAAGTTGAGGCCCGTTTGTTTGGTTTAGCTGTTAAGGAGAAATGGGTTTGTTTGATTAACATTTTGCTCACGCATGTCAGTTTCAGCAGCGTCATTTCTACGGGGAAATGAAAAGAGCTGAGGCTGAGGCTGAGTAAGTATCTATCCATCTATCTATCCATCCATCCATCTATCTATCCATCCATCTATCCATCTATCTACCTGTCTATCCATCTATCTATCTATCCATCTATCTATCTATCCATCTATCTACCTGTCTATCCATCTATCCATCTATCTATCCATCTATCTATCTATCTATCCATCTATCCATCTATCCATCTATCTACCTGTCTATCCATCTATCCATCTATCCATCTATCCATCTATCTACCTGTCTATCCATCTATCCATCTATCTATCTATCTATCTATCTATCTATCTATCTATCTATCTATCTATCTATCTATCTATCTATCTATCTATCTATCTATCCATCTATCCATCTATCTACCTGTCTATCCATCTATCCATCTATCCATCTACCTATCTATCCATCTATCTATCTATCCATCTACCTATCCATCTATCTATCTATCTATCTATCTATCTATCTATCCATCTATCCATCTATCCATATCTATC
>NW_011355031.1:0-2389 GCF_000735185.1 Notothenia coriiceps
TAAACTCCAACAACGAAGCACCCAACCGGGGACTTGTGAGTATCCCCACACACGCCCGGCGCCTCACACCTTGAGCAACTCCGGAGAAGAATAGAGTCCAACCCCTATCCAGAAGTAAGGTTCCAGAGCCGACGCTGTGCGTAGAGGTGAGCCCAACCAGATCCAACTGGTAACGCTCCACCTCACGCACAAGCTCCGACTCCTTCCCCCCCAGAGAGGTGACGTTCCACGTCCCCAAAGCCAGCTTCTGCCGCCCGAGTCTGGTCCGTCGAGACCCTCTGCCTTCACTGCCACCCTTCTGGCAGCGCACCCAACCCCATCGCTGTTTCCCGTAGGTGGTGGGCCCGCGGGACGGAGAAGCGGAGGTGTTGCCCACGTTGCCTTTTCGGGCTGTGACCGGCCGGGCTCCGTGGCAAGCCCGGCCACCAGACGCTCGCCGACGAGTCCTCCTTCTGGGCCTGGCTCCAGAAGGGGAACCCGGGCTTCCTCCGGGCCGGGTATCCTCACTTCGTGTGTCGTCTTTCATTAGGTCTTGTGAACCAATCTTAGTCTGGCCCCTTGCCTGAGACCAATTTGCCATGGGAGACCCTACCAGGAACACAAGGTTCCAGACAACACAGCCCCCAGGTTCATCAGGGCACGCAAACCTCTCTACCACGGTAAGGTGCTGGTTCTTCAGTAAACAATATAAATTCAGTAAAATAAATTCAGTCAATTCAAGTTGAAAACCTTTTCTAACACATTTTAGTTGATAAAAAAAGCCCAATAACTTATTTGCATAACGCGTTATATAAAAAATATACGCGAAATATACCCTTTTTATTTCTCCTATGTAACCCTATTAATGGAGAGCTGTGATGAAGGCTGTTTTCTTTCTTGAAGCATATTCAATTATCAAGAATAATGTACCTAGATTTGATTAATTTTGCTAACTTGTAGGCAATATACCTCACCTCTAGTGAGGAGCCCAGCTCTTTGTTTAATTTTCTGTATGTGGCCCTCAGTGAAATATGTTTGGACACCTCTGCTTTATAACGCATACCTGATCATGGAAAATCTACCACATGCGTACAAGGCAGACAAAATAACAATATCTTTCTGGTATCTCATTGGCCAGTTGTTCAGGCACCTGTTACAGCGGGAGTTTGAGGGAGAGGAGATGAGGCCGCTCTCCAGGAAGTTCACTGAATGGGTCTATGGTCCAGTGCACTCCTCTCTGTACGACATGAGCTCCATCGACACCAACGAACCCAACTCTGTGCTGGAGCTGATCGTCTTTGGGAGTGAAATACCGGTGGGAAATATGAATTTACCTGATTTAAATCATTATCATTTACCAGAATGATATTGTATCTAGTGCAGCTTGCACGGGCAACATAGGGTACAATAAAACCAAAAGCTCCAAAAAATGAAAAACAATTGTATGGCATTTGAGACACATTTCCCCCCTGTGGGACTAATAAAGGTATTCTGATTAACTTCACAACATTCCTCTTCTTCAGATCATCATTTGCAGGATTAGGTCACAATAAATTGAATACATGATGCAAAGTTTATCAATGATAAAATATCAATAATAATAATACTAACTTTATTGATCCCAGTTTGGGATTTTGTTTTAATGTGGTTAAAAAAATAATATTATTGGATTTCTTTTATTTCGGAGATTCTTTATGTTTTTCTATATGTATGGAAATGATCCTAAGGATGTATGATCATTGAAGATTTATGTCAGAAACATGACAGTTGTACATTTGTCATGGTGAATCAGATAATCAGCCCCAACAACATGCTGAGTAAACTGCTGACAGTTTATTTTTCATTTCTTGGAATGATGTGTTTCTGCAAACCAGCCAACATCATTGTAGGAGCCATGAAACGTGTATAGTATTGCGTTTTGTTTTAGTATAATATATTTGTTTGATCACTATTGATTGGTTGGTTTGGGTCACATGGATATGGGCAGCACTCATTATAATCCTGTTCACCTGCGTGAGGTGTGTGTGTGGAAGAGAGGGTGACACAGGGCCGTTGTACTTTTTGTTGACCGCAAGATTTATGATTGCTTTGATTATAACAATGTACAGTATGTCTGATCGCCGAGTTTATTTTCATTAAACTACAATACATTCAACAGAGATTTTGATCTCAGCAAGTATTTTTTTTAGCGTGTCATTGACACGCTGGGCTCATAAGAACTCAGATGCTCGATTCCGTTGCTTTGTAATATTCTTTATTGTAAAGAACACAAAGCTTTTCAATAATGACTTCTAGGATATACTAGGACTCTCCATAGAATCACTAGGTTCGACTAGGTAATGCAAAACAGGTCACTGGTAAACAGGGATGGATATGATGAAAAGATAAGACGAACCAACACAAGACAAAG
>NW_011355032.1:0-1143 GCF_000735185.1 Notothenia coriiceps
CTTGCCATGTTGAGCTTTCCTGCACAGCAGTCTCCTCTGTTGATGATGATGATGGAGGTGATGATGTAGGACTCCAGCAGGTCCACTCTCCACCAGGGGTTGGCCATCTCAACAGTGGAGGTGCATGATCCAGCAGAGTAGTTAGATTCACGGTTTCCATCAATAGCATTGGAGGCAAATCCATACAAGTCGGCAATACGCTCTGACATGGTCGCTCTCCCACGTAAAGCCACATTCTCTGTGAATGAGACCATAGAAATACATTTATTTTTGATGTAAAACATTTTTTTTAATTAACAAACCTCCATTCAACTTTTTTTGTCAGCTATGGGGGCAGCCAACACAAATTCGTTATACAACATGACACGTCATAACCCATCAGTTGCTAACTTAAATATGTAGCAGTTACAGAGCCACATGCTTCATTCAGAGCTGGTTATGTCAATCTGATGAAGCTAAGTCAAATATTCACTTTTGAATCTGTTTTTGGTTTCTACCAACTGCTAAGATAAACATCTTGCTTTGTCACCAGTGAGTTTATATTTGTGTCTATCTGCTGTTGTTTTTATTTTTACAGATGTATAACAATTACCTCCGCGTTGGCCTGAAAAGATTCCTTTAAAGGGCCCATCTATGCTTTTTGAGGTTTAACGCATCCTGTAGCGTGTTGTATACTGTTGGAGGATTGTGTGTATGTAAATGGTCAGCAAAGAATAAAATCCCTGTGTTCCCTCCAGAGGGAGATTCAGAAAATGTTGGTAAACTACTGTGCAGACCGTGTAATGATGGGGTGTGAAAAAATCCTTCTTGCACTCTCACGTCTTTAACTAAGATGAATGTGAAAACAGCCATCTGCTGTGAAACTCCAAAAACATCAATCCAACAAAAATCCAAACACATTAATGTTCAGGGAGACATAACAGTTTTATAACAACGTTAATATCGATACAGCCAGGTCCTACTTACGGTAGTTGTTAGCTGAGCTAGTTCCCAGAAGGAGCAGCAGAGACAGAACTGACGTGTGTTTCATCGTTCTGATTGAGACAGACAATTACATCATTACACTAAATAAATAACACTAAATGACTTTCTTAATACTGTATGAGATATATCTCAGATTCTCTTTGCTACATAAGTTAGATA
>NW_011355032.1:1188-8575 GCF_000735185.1 Notothenia coriiceps
GTTCGTTTGTTTACACTTTATTTAGTTTTTGTAGGTGAGACATACAAACTTTCGTAGTAATAAATTGTTGGTGTATGGAACTGAACGTCTTATTAGGTCTTCTTCTGCTCCTCGCCGAGAAATACGACACAACTACTTACACTAAACGAAGTCTGGTGAGTCCCCATAAATAATTAGAACATGCAGAATAGTACGTGTACAACAGTTATTCACTACTATAGTTTATTTTGAAACAGGAACCTACTTCTATTCCGAATAAGAGTAGTCCCTACAACAGAACCTAAAACGGACCACGGTTGAAAGAATAACATAAAAGTTCTAAATTGTGTTAAGTTAGAAGGTGATTTAGACCAAAGTCCAATGTTTTACTCAACTTACATTTAACGTAATTCCATTCGCACGTGAAAATACTGAACAAAACGAATATATTCTATGGAAAACAAAACTTGTTAGCCCGGTGACATGCGAACCACAAATGACCGTCAAAGGTTTAATTATACCAACATTAAGGACCAGTCTATTAGTTTCTATTTTGTCATTTTGACCTCGTATAATTACAACAACTATGCGACGGTACACCTAGTAAATTCTATGCTGAAGGGCCAAAGGATTCTATTATTCACATGAAACTTAAGAGGCCTTAAAAACGACTTTTCCGTTTTTTTGTACTTCACACTTTGGTGTACTTAGTCAGGTATTTATATGTTTTATGTAGAGCTTTTCGACTTTTACAGGACTTGAATACACGTTTGACTAACTGGAATTACATAACACATGACCGACTAAATTGTATTATCTGTACGGTGGATTTACTGAACCAGTGAGACGGTACGTTACAGTTTAACAGAAATATACTTTGTGATTATACAGAAACTCATAGACCTTTAGATATTTAGTTTTTCATAAAATTGTAAACGAGTAACAACGGAAAACGTCTCAACTCCTCTTTGGCGTCATTTTCTACCTCGCCAGTCTCTTGCAACACTTCTACATAAAACGATAAGCAAACAAATGTGAAATAAATCAAAAACATCCACTCTGTATGTTTGAAAGCATCATTATTTAACAACCACATACCTTGACTTGCAGAATAATCCAGAAGAAGACGAGGAGCGGCTCTTTATGCTGTGTTGATGAATGTGATTTGCTTCAGACCACTCAGGGGTATTTATTAATCTTGTACGTCTTATCATGCACATGTTGTCAATAAGTGATGATATCAAATAAAACTTTGTCCTTGGATGAAGATAAGGCTTATTCTCATCAGGGATGTTGTCTTGGATTTTGCCTGGTGCCAACTTTCTTATTGTATTTTCAAGATTTAACACAATTCAATCTTCCACTAAATCTGGTTTCAGGTTACAAAATGAGTTGAATGTAAATTGCATTAAGGTAAGCGTGCACTTTTATGACTTGTTTTGCTTATATAAGATACCTTTTGTTTTGAACAATCGGGCCACTGTACGCTTGGTGTTTACTGGCAGTTTCCAAATTAATATGGTTGTAATTCCTGGTCAGATAATCAAAGATAAAACAGTAAAACTGGAGCATATTAATGTTGTTGATACGCTGCCATGTGGATCATTTAAGATACGACTTCCCGGTTTCCTAAGATAATAAGTGTACTTTGAATTCTCCGGAATTTTTGCTGAAAAGGCAAAAAAACATGAAGTGTGAAACCACATGAATCAGTCCATAAATATACAAAATACATCTCGAAAAGCTGAAAATGTCCTGAACTTATGTGCAAACTGATTGACCTTAATGTATTGTGTACTGGCTGATTTAACATAATAGACATGCCACCTAAATGACTTGGTCACTCTGCCATGCAATGTCAAATTGTCTTTATATGAAACACTAATATGTCTTTGAGTATCTGGAAATCTATAAATCAAAAAGTATTTTAACATTTGCTCATTGTTGCCTTTTGCAGAGTTGAGGAGAAACCGCAGTAAAAGATGGAGCGGTCAGAGAACGTTGTGAAGATGTATTTTGCTACTTGATGGATGCACCAGCAGCTACATGTTGAAATGGTGTTGATAGGCCTCCACAATACAACATTCAATGATTTGGGACAAATTAAGAATGATTAAGAGCAGTCAATGACAACATTTGCAAATCCCTTTTTACAACTATCCAGAATCTAGATAAAGTGAACTTCACTTTTATTTCCCACCTAAATACGCTTGTACTTCCCAGAACAACTAGATAAAACAGTTCATTGATGTTGCTGATATGCCGTCATGTGAATCATATGAGTCACAACTTCCCGGCTTTGTTAGAGAGCGTTTGTACTTTGTATTTTCCGAAATGTAATATTAATGCTTAAAAGGCAAACAAACAATGAAGTGTGAAACCCTTTGAGGACAGAAGAGCGGAGAAAAGGTCGATAATAATACAAAAATTCACACTTTGAGAATGTGTTTTATTTCTGTATGAATGATCAGTGTATAATAAATACCAATAAAACATATACATGTTATTATTGTTTAAAAATACAGTTGGATTCAATGGGCATTAGTACCCCATGTCAAAATCAGGATAACTTTATTTGTCTCACAGGGGGGACATTTACAATCGATACAGCAGAGAGCCCAAAGAGAAGCGCTTANCCAAAGATAGCTTAATATCAACCAAGAAACATGCAAGAACTTAATTAGAACTAGAACTTACACAATTTACAAGATACACATCCAGTACCAATAACAGTTTAGCGAAATAACAGCCAGGAGAAAGAATAAAAGGTGGTAGAATAAATTGCACAGCTATTTACTGCACATGTAGTATTGCACAACAGGAGTGTTTTAGTCTTTGTTGTTATATGTGCGTGTGAGGTCTACAGGGTGGTTGTACAGTCTGACCGCTGCAGGAAAGAAGGACCTGCAGTATCTCTCTGTGAGACACCGCAGGTTTTTTAAAGCACTTTGAATTGCCTTGTGTTGAGAGATAAGATAAGATAGAACTTTATTGATCCCAATTTGGGAAATGTTTGTGTTGCAGCAGCATAAAAACACACGGCATTGTACAATAACAATTAAAAGACAAGAAATAAACAAGAAAGTAGAAAATATACATGTTGAATTTACAAATGAACAATAACAAGATATAAAGCAAGGTATTGTATTTACACAATGGTGTAACTTTGGTTTGAGAAGTGGGGGGGACACAAAACAGGGGGTCCTCCGCAATGAAACATTGTTCTCTATTTAATTCCATTTCCTGCCTTTCTACAAATATATATTAGGGACTATAGTGTTAACAAATCCAAGAAAAATGTGTAGTGTATATAATGAGTGTGCAAACTTATCTATCCATGAACCTGTTTTATTTGTGATTACCTCACATCCTATAGGGGGGTCCGGGGGCATGCACCCCCGGTAAGATTTGTTTCTTTAAATTGAAGTTAAAGCTTCAATCTGGTGCACAAATTAAGAGATTTATGGATACAACTCTCAACACTCATATGAAACAGAACTGTATATATTTCAATATTCCAAAAACCATTAGAATATGCTCACAACCAATAACACATCATTGATATACTCCTCCCTCCTATCTTTATCTTACCTAGTCTGCATTCTTTATTTTTATTTATGCATATTTTACTAATCACTTCCCTTTCAAACTGTGTTTTTAATTTTTTACTGACATTGGAATTATTCTTTAACTTATTTTGAACAACTATATTAAATAGATGGAAATATTTGTTTAGACCAAACCGTTTGAGACCCACTGAGATAACTAAGGTTTACAATCAATCAGCGAGTCCTTTACCTCCCTGAGCTGACGTTAGCTCAGCCTCTCAGTCCGACAGGAGAGGACTCTCCCTCTCCTTATTGTTGAAAAAGCTTCTAATCTCCGTTAGCTCCGAGCTAGCACCAGATACTACTAACAACAACACCTAACTCTCTCTGTCTCTCTTTGTCTCTCTCTCTCTGTCTCTCTGTCTCTCTCTCTCTCACACACAAACTGCGCTCCTGCCACACACACAAACAGACGCTCCTCCGTGACGATGATCACTTGAGTAAAAACTCGGAGTTGAACCGCTCCTCCTTCGCGTCGAAAGGAGCCAGTTGAGGTAGTTCGGGCACCTAGGATGCCACCTGGGCGCCTCCCTAGGGAGGTGTTCCAGGCACGTCCAGCTGGGAAGAGACCAAGGGGTAGACCTAGGACCAGGTGGAGGGATTCTATCTCTTCGCTGGCCTGGGAGCGCCTTGGGATCCCCCAGTCAGAGCTGGTTGATGTGGCCAGGGAAAAGAAAGTTTGGGGCTCTCTGCTGGAACTGCTACCTCCGCGACCCGACCACGGATAACCAGGAGAAGATGGATGGATGGATATATAAATGTAAAATGTACAGTGAAGAGAAAAACTATGGAGCAGAGAGGTGAAAGAGGCATAAATGTGCCTTATAAATAACTTGCCTTGCCTATATACATTAAATGTATTATTCTTATTCTTATAAATATTTGTTTTTTATTTGTATATTTTCTAAAATAGAGAAACGAAAAACTCTCACAAACCACACAGCTTTCCACTTTACATAACAATACTGAATACATGTAGCCTACTGTTTTTTTTCTCAGTACTGCTTTTTTGGATAAATCCAGATATCATGTAAATCATTTTCTATAACTTAACCATTCTTTTAATAGATTTTTAATAATAGTTTCTATTTTATTCTCTGGTTGTTTTTATTACTTTTTATCTTCTTTAACTGTGTTTATGTTTGCACCATGTACACCAAGGCAATTTCCTCGCATGTGTAAATCTACTTGGTAATCTTTCACATTCTGACTCCTTGTTGTTAAATAGCCTATGTGCAATATATATATATATACATATACATATGCCGTTAAAACCTGGCTTCTGAATCCTCAGAACTGTTACAGGATGTGTATTTTGTATAATCTGTAACTTTAAAAAAATGTTTTTAATTTTTTTTTGTATCTTTAATACTTTTGTATGCATGCTTTAGGTAACATTAAGCTGTCTTTGGCTCTTTTCTGCTGTAAATGTTCCCTCTAATAAAGGTATTCTGATTCAGATTCCTGTAACTGCCTACATTTCCCATAAAGCCCTATAATAACGAGTCTCGCGAGATGTGAGTGTAAACCCCGTCTGCGGCTGCGCAATATCATTCGAAAACTTGCACGCTGAGCGACGCGGCCGTGGAGGAGAAAGAAACGCAGCGAACAAAACACACAATGGCGACGGCGGCGACAACGGCAGGCGCGACGGGCTCAGGCGGACCGGCGACGGGCACTGTGGGCGGCGGGACCACCGCAGTGGGAAGGAAGAAAGACGGCGGTCCGTCTGCGAAATTTTGGGAAAGTTCTGAGACGATATCGCAGTTTGAGACGGTTCGGCAGTGGATCGGAAAACACTACAAGAAGGTAGCTGGTTCTCCATTGATTTCTATGACGGCCCGTTGGCACAATGGATCCCAACTGCTATCATAGCTAGCAACACAAACTACAGATAAAGACGAAGCTTTTCATAGAAGTGTTTGTCTTTACGTGCAGGGATGTATTGTAAGCACATGATTGTGTTAGCATGAGTTTAAATACTCGTTCTTTACATGATTGGGGCTGTTTATGTGTTAGCTAGCTCATCGTCAGCTAGCTAACCAGAATGTCCCGAAGCGGGGAAATAAACGCTTTTACAACAAAAGTGGTTTAAAAAGGGCATGCAATATTAAAGAGTACGTTTATTTATTAACCATAGAGAAGAAAATCACTCATTAGTAATAATATAGACAACCATTAGTACCATAGCTAAAAATGAGTAGAAGCGATTGAAAAGGGACATAAGAAACATATCATGGTGTTTTGGCATTATAATCTGTCGTTGTTATCAAATAACAAATTATTATTGCACAGTACAAAAAGAAAGTGTGTATTATTGTATTTCTGTAACTGCTCCTTCAGTGTTGTTACAATAACACACACAGGGCGAAAATGCTTATAAAGGCGCGGAAATGGAAGCTTCTGCAATTTATGTTTTAATACATGTGTAAAAAACCTTAATCGATAAAAACATTTTAAACAAAACTCCCTTTGAGTCTTGCAAAAGGCCTCAGTAGCTAACCCAATGTTACCCTCGCTTGTCACGAGACCCAGTGTTCACAAGCAACTTAAAATGCAACCTGAATATAATCCTGCGTTCCCTTTTTTATTTCTTATGAATTCCCATGTACTCAATGCACAAGCATCAGAGTATAGTGTGCGTTTTGCAAGAGCAGTTGTTTTGTGGCTGGAGAGTGCGCGTTTTTGAGTTTTGTCAACACAGCATAGCACACTGTGCATGCTCCACTTAGTTAGCTAAACAAAGAAAGCTCCTCCTGTCCCTTCATGCTCTCACAAACCCACTGACATGCTCCATAGCCCTGTATGTTGAAGTAAAAGACACAAAGCTTGATGGGGGAATTTTGAAAGCTGTTGTGTAGACTAAGTTAGGTTTAAACACATGTGTACATCTGGGACTAAACTTGTAAACATGCTTCTTCACAAATGCCAACCCAGAGCTTTGCTTGGCTTTGTTTATATGCAATCAGTGTTCCTAAAACAGCCACATTGGATGTGTTTTAAGGTTAGGAGTGGCTCCTTCTCACTGTCCTTGTTATAAATAGTTTGGTTTGTCCTAATTTCTCCTAGCCAGACATTGCATCAACAATGCAGCTATCTCTATGCCAGAGCAGGAGTGGCATACATTACTTTAAACTGGCTGCTTCAGATTACAAAATGCACCAATATTGGCAACTTCACATGATTTTTAAATGGATAAATGTGCACTTTAACAAATGAACAGTTTTGTCATTCGTAGTCAATTATATGTATTTTCCAGGAAGCCCATATAGGATATCTTACATGTGTAGATAAGCATATTTGAGCACTGGGAACAGCACTGCATATGCATTATTATTTCTTCAGGTGGTTTTATTAATACCTTTGTTTTATTCACAGACTTACTCAACATTCCCCCCCCTCAATTATTGACATTAGAGTTGTGATAAAGTATACATGTGATACAGTGTATGGGACTAATTGTGCAGCTTTCGTATGTGTATCAGTTCAGTGTTTCCCACAGAATTTGATTCTCTTTGTGGGGGCACCGCACCACCTCTCCCCCCCCGGCAAGAAAGGCCAAAGGCCTCTTAACCTATTCGGGAGGTCCATGCATCCACCCCCCCCTCAAATAAGATAATACATGCGAGTTCATGGCTATTGTAGACAACGATCTTGTTGCTCTGTGTTGCGTTGTTAATGAGTGAAACACACCGGAGTTGAGGATCTGGGATTTATTCTCCCAAAAATATCATTTACAATTTGCTTCAGGCATTTAGCAGACGCCTTATTCCAAAGCCACTTACAATGACCAATTACAG
>NW_011355033.1:0-13305 GCF_000735185.1 Notothenia coriiceps
ATGATCACAAATACATAAACTCTTTTAAAAATCAGTTTTTATTAAAAAAAGTACAGGCTGTATATGTGTTCTCAGCCTTGGAGAAACTTGACATGTTTTGGTATGTGTCTGAACCTCTCTATAGTGGTTCATTAATAAAACTGATATTTCAACGTGTGCCTACTTTGTTCATGTGTTGAGGTTAATTTCAGTATGTGTGTGCTATAATGTATTTACAAAGTGTGAAGAGGAGGCAACTTTAGAATTGGGAACCTGTTCAGGTCAATTAGAGTCAAACTACTAGCTTATTGGTTATGAACAAGACTTCATTTTAAAATAGGGAACATATTCTTAGATAAAAATACCTAATTTTGAGTTGTTTAGACTTAATTAACACTTGTAGTTTCATGTCTTGTTATATAAGAATAGATCATATTTGTTATGTGTTGTTATGGGAGAATTACTATTCTTGTGGTACTACTGCCTTATTAGGCCCATATTGAGCAGAGCATATTAAGACCCAAACTCATGTACAATAACTTCCTTACTTGCAATAAATAAGCACTAATTAGAGGGTTATTGACAAAAAACTCTCAACTAATGGCTTATTACTTGTAAAATATGGTCATGTAGAATAAGGCGTTAGTAGGCCCAAGTGTTTTATAATGACTAATAAAGGGCCAATATACTGCTAATGTGCAACAACTAGTTGATGGTGAATTTGTATACCTTTTTTAATATAAAGTGTTACCTAATTTCCCTCTGTGTGGCTATTAGTTCTAAACTTTTAGTTTTTGACTGTCCGATAATTGTATGCAAAATGTCTTTAATGACCTAATTTATAAATGTTTCAAATATAAGCACAGCAGCACTGAGAGGCTATTTGTGTGAAAGTCGGTTTGGTGTGTTTACAAACCTTTGTGAGCGCTTCAACAATTTCCCCTTTTCTTAACGTCCTCCTGGACAAGTTTAGAGACCACAAAGCTCCCACGATCCTTTTGTGAATTTGCCCCTTCCTCCCAGGAGAGCAACAAAAAGAAGTGTAACTACAGACAGCCTTGAAGGTGGGGGTTATCAAGTTGCACCAAAGTGGCGTCTAAATATATTTTGCTTCACCTCGTTTTATTCATGCTTTGAATTGTGGCATAAACAGTGGACCTTCTTGGAAACAGCACAGGTCAGAAAGCTCTGCTCCTCTGACTCTGGTACCTCCTCGTCTTCAGTTCTGTCCAGGACTTATTCCTTCTTTTCATTTTGATGCAGCTCACAATCCTTTCAGTCCCAAGATTTGATTCTATACCAACTTCATATATTCATCTTCAATTCTCTCTGCTCCTGCACCTTTCCTCGTCTACACTTCCAGCTGAGACCCCTCCATTCTCATTCTTTTCACATCCCTGTATTTTTTGGCGCTCACATATATTAAACAGATTGTGTTTTTTTTTGCACACCTGCGTTTTTTAATGGTGGCCAATTTTTACATTTTGCCCAACCTTTTTTTTAAACAAATGTGCAGGATTATTCCCGTTACGTTTTTATTCATAAAAACGCTACTGCTTCAGTGAATATTTTGTGAAGTAATTGATAAATAGTACATAGTAATAGTACAACATCAAAACTCTCCCATTCATCAACAGCTAAATTGTCTTTTAGTGTTGATCTTGGTTGGAATGTATTGTGCAGAGGATCAATACAATTATTAACCTACTCAAGCATTTAGACAAATAGGAAATGAATGCAGTGGCCGGCCAGTAAGCAGATGATAAACAAAGGCATTGCTGTCTTTCTGTCAGACACATCCATATACTGACTCCTTTACATCAATCATCATCAATGATGTAAAGGAGTCCTTTGAATTTCTTACACAAGTTAAGTGGTGGCCTTCCAAACAGTCCTATGTGCTTCTTACCTCTTACCAACTGAAGTCTTGGGTTTAGAGATCAGTTATATCTTGTGCTAGTGCTGAGTTATTTAAAGTAAGGTTTCAGTGTCTGGTGGAGTATGGGTTGAGCCATGGTTACATTCTACTTGAGGGGTTTTGAACTGTGTTGAACACAAATAACTAGAGAAAAGGAGGTCATTTGATACAAATGTTGTGATGTAAATAACTCCACCACAAAGTTAGCTGAAACTACATTTTTCATTGCACTATTTAGCATTGTTGTTACTAATGCTTTGTCAGAAACCAAAAGCAACGGTAAAAACACAACTTCCAGTCCCGAAAGAAACCCGGCCCCCCTCAGAGCTTTGCTGAGTGTATGTGTGTGAAACTCCTCTGTGCAGACTGATGAAGAGGAGCTGTAACCCCCCGCAGGTGAGAGACGGATACAGAGCTGTTAAAACAGTTTGACACCATCAGCCTGCTCCTGGCAGTCTCAGTCAGAGGTGGAGCCCACTGAAGACAGGCTGCAGGTCTGCACTTAGCTCTGTGAGCAAGCTGTTGATAAGAAAACATCATACCATATTAGTATCAGAATAAAGACCATTTGCTTTACCAGCTTTGCTCTCAACAACATTTCTTTTTTAATACATTGATAAGACACCAATAGACTAATATCATCGCCTTTTAAATGGTGTCTTATTGGTTATTCTAATGATTTTGTGCATAACAGATGAATCTCTGTTCATCCGAATATATGAAAGAGACACTAACAATGAAAGTTTTTTTTAAAAAGGATAAATATCGATGCATCATAAACAGATATTTCTCAAAGATTCCATATTCTTCTTGGATGGCGCCTGTTTTGATAGTTTTGTCGTAGAGATTTATAATATTTAATTATATCTTTGATTATATAAAATAAATACCCCCACTTTTTGTATATTACCTATTTTATATCACGTTTTTTTTCTCTGATTAAAAAAAATATATATATTTGAATTAGTTGTTAATCGCGCATTAACTTCCCTCTACTAACAGCTGGACCTGTCCACTTCCTGTTTACGCTACATCGGCTTCATCGCATGACAGCCATCAGAACATATGTTGTAACTGCAATCTGGCTTTTATTATTTCAAGAAAAGGGGAAAGGGCCAGCAAGCAACCATTGACCTTTTGGACCTGACAACATCCACTCTTCAAAGAACATTTATTACAGATCTGTGCTTTATCTCCACCTTCAGAGATATTGCCTGTACTGTAGGTCTGCTAGGACCAGTGCTGAAGGAAGTATTCAGATGCTTTACTTGAGTAACAGTACCAATACATCAAGAGGTGCTTTCACACCGGAGTACTTTTCCCCGTACCCCGAGAGAGACTAACTTATGGCAACAAAAAAACAAACATGGGAGCGGTGGAGATGAGGAGGTTTCGGCTTTCTGGCGATTTACTCGGAAGGCTTCAGTAGAAGCTGCTGGGAGTCCCAGCAGCTTCTACTGAAGCCAGTCCCAAATTCCGGGGACTTCTGGCGGCACTACACGCCATGAAGTTGTTTGCGGCCTGCCAGTAAACCAAAGAAGAAGAAGTGACGTCAGCGGCTTCATTTGCGTAATCTTCCCTCAGGGACTTATTCCGGTGTGAACGCGATCTGCTCTTTAGTTCCATGGGGGAACGAAGTGCTGGGAACTGAGTACGGCAAAGTACTTGGTGTGAAAGAGGCTATTGTCAAAATACTTCATCACAAGTTAAAGTCCTCCATGCAAAATAAAGGTATAATCAGCAAGATCGACCAAGCCAATTTTGAACTGTTGTCCACATAGGCCATTAATTAACGCAACTCATGCTAATTGTGCAAATTGCCCAACATATGCAGGTTAGCATCCGTCAGCGCTACAATCAAAAACTGCATCATCATTCGTCAAATTGAGTGTAAAATGAATAGACGTCAACTGTACATATTTTATTCCTCTTGTCTCCTCAACCTGCAGACTTTCATTTTTTATATATTTTTNTATATATATATATATATATATATACAAAATGCCCTTCCCTTTGTTGATGCACAGCCATGAGACAGTAATGTTGTAGTTGTTGATAGCTACTAATAGATTATCCTGCTAACAAAAAGTGTAAGTGTCATAAACGTGTTTTGACCACAAAGCTTATCTTCTGCACTATAGCAGGATCCAATGTGGACATCCCAGTGCTTTTTGTGTCGACTCTTGTGTGCAAGTAGGGTTGGCTGATTATTAGTTTGTCAATCATAGTTGGTTGTCACCAAAATTGTGTTTAGAAATATAAAGATATCGGCAAAATGTGTTGGTTTGGTAACACCAGAATATATTACAGTAATTTACTATTGTTGCAAATACAAAGTTATAATTTTAGATTATATGTTATCCTTATTTCAAACCAGTTGTAGCCATCAAATTGGCAAGGTTGGTTGGCTATTATGAATTATTTATTATGAATTAAGTATTGGTGGGTTGATGGTGGTTGGTTGTCACATGAAATGGTCTTTGTCATTGTAAATGTCCGCAATGAAATGTATTCGTCTGAAGGTCTTTCAAACAAAGTAACACCAGGATCTTACATTCATTTACATACTTACAAAACTTGCAATTGTGTATTTTTAAGGGTTGGTTTTGTTGTTTTCAGCACAGCCCTCCATTTCTGCCACTCTTTTTTTGTCACCTGTTGCGTTTTCCCTCCAGACTCTTATCAAAGCACTCTCTCTGAATGTTAGTCACACCTGCTCTGTGCTCTCCCCAAGGCCACATCAGTCTTTGTCCCTATGGGTGTGAATGTGTGTGTTTGGTGTGTGACTCTACTGATGATGTGTACCCTAATTGCTTTTGGATGACTTTATTGTCAACAGGTAAACAGGCATTGCAGGGAATGGGATTAAAGGAAAGCTGTCTCCCAAACAAACACAGAGCGGAGTTTCCATTCAGAGGAAGCTTCCCTTTGTTTTTAAATGTGTTCTTCAGATACTGAGTCATAGTTTTTCCAGCTGTTGACATGTTTTATTGCATTCCTTTTCCTGTCCTTGTTACCCCATGGCAAGACGAGAGATGTGAGGGCTGTTGTCAGAGTGTAGAGTTAGTCTGACGTCTTTCTCTGACCTAATGCAGCGTAAACCCCAGCTCTGGCAGGAATATCCTCTGTGGCTTAATGTGGGCCAGAGAGATTGTACTAATACTGAGCCCCGTTTGCTGTATGTGTGAGGAAGTGTGTGTGCGCGAGTGTGTTATGACTGTACAGCAGGAATTGGCTGGGGAATCCCAGACTGAGATGATGTAGCATAATAGGAACTTTGTTACCCTGCTGTTTGTGCACATTTAACAGGTTCAGGGGGAAAGTTGTCAAGTATAATTTCGACTACTGCTGCACTCCTTAGCTCTCTACACATTACCTGTTTTGAGACATGCTCACAGCATGTAGGGTGTTTAGGGTGGAGAATATGGCCCTAAAATAATATCACAATATTTCAGGGTCCAGCAAAGCGCCCGTCTGGAATTCAAACAATGTAAGGTGATCTGACAAGCACTTCATATGAAGCATACTACTGCTATCGTTGCCTGCAAAAATTGTCACCTGAAAACAAAGGAATTGTCCATATATAAAATCTCTAAAGCCCAGACCAGGATAAGGCTGTTATTCTTTCAGCTGTGTCAGTTACTTCCAAACAGTAGTTATTGTAATTTAAAATAGTCACTTTCCACATGTGTTTATCAATGATTTGTTATTTCATCAGCAACAACGTATTCCAAGTTAGGAAGAATTGGTTTTAGTATGTCTCATAGGCTTCACTGATATATTACAGTTAAAAGATCACAGTTTTCCCTGTTAGCCGCTAGGCATCTGTAATCAGATCCATGTCCTTGAACTTTTGGCAAGATAAGAGAGGCAATGATTTCCTTACGGTAAGCACTCAGACGTGGTACCAGGATTAATGGAAGGAAAAGGAAACGGGTGAGTTGAATGAACAAGCAGGCCATACACACACCTAAAAGCTTATCAACGATCAACATAGCAGTGACCAAATTGACTTTGAGCCAAATACATGGCACACCCAGACAGCCACCTTCATGTTCTAAACATTGAGTTGAGGCATCTGGTCAGTGTGACCTCAGCTTACCCCTTCTCTTTCACTCTCCATCAGCATAATATTCACAGACAGCACGCATGTAGGCGCAAGCACAGATAAAGAAACCTAGATAGCTACAGCTAATTTCATTTTGACAGGGCCCTCTCATTACTGTGCCTCCAATTACACCCACACCCCTGAGTCTGCAGTGTAACAGAGCTCCAACAGTGAATAAGGCCATGATGATTATGATTGCTAATGATCATTGTCAGCTCAAGCATTTGAATAGAAATGTGATTCAGCTTGCTTCCTCTCTGTGGGACTGCACAATGAAGAATGGCGCATCATCAGTGAGAAACTTGTTTACATCCCTCAGATTATTAATTTATTCCTGAGCTCAGGTTTGTCTAAGGATGTGTGTCTGGTCTCCCTGCCAATCCGGGAGGAAACGAGGATCAGTGGTGCAATGCTGGAAAGAGCTTTGAAATGGCTGTATCTGATTTGAGCAGTTGGACAAAACACCACCTCCATAAACACTTATTATTTTCGCCAGCTCTATTTTTCTGCAAGAAAGTCATATCCATTTTTCCCTACTTATTGACCAAGTTTGGAACCTCCTCTTAGGGCTTGTTTTTCTCTACTTTCTTTGATATAAAGTGGGGAGGCTGTGGCTCAGTGGAATAGTGCGCTGAACTTAATGCGCTGAACTTTGGATCCCTGGGGGTTGTCCACAGTACTGAAGTTGCTTTGGATAAAAGTGTCTAACAAGTGACAATGTAGAGGTGTTTCAGTTATCTGTGTCAACCACAGCTTTTGACGGTATGAACACTGACAATATTAGTCATATATATTCAGTGTTTTCACTATCCTTGTGATCTTTTATTTTTGTTGCATTCCTGTTGATGGAATGCTGTGAATGCAGGGGTCACCTGAACAAAGATTTACTCAGTCTGCTGGAGTGAGCGTTTAAAGCTGAGACAGGAAATGAAAAAGATGTGCTGTCAGAGTGAATAAAGAAATAAAAACCATCAGGATGTGTGTGTCAGTGGGCTGTATTTTCTTCATTCTGTCTTTTTGTATCACATTCACTCAGTCTCCTGAAACCACACTCCATTACTCATCTATTTCTTTAATAACGGCAGATAAGGACAGAAAGGACAGAGCCCTTTTTAACGCTTATTTAATTACCAAAAGGTAGTGGCTTAAAATAAAGGCTTTTTATGTAATCCTTCAAGTTTTAAATGAGGAAATGTTAGGAAAGAAAAGGCAGCTCTCTGATCAGTAGCCTGCATTAAAATAGCTGCTGTCCTCGTTTTGCTCTTCCTGATGGCGATGTTGTAGAGCTCATCTAGGTTTGGGAAATGGGACAGCTCCTGTGCGTATCAAATCACACATTTAATGATTGAGAAAAATCCAGAGGTGGAAAGGAGCATCAAGCTATGTCTTATATGCTCTGTGGGTTCCCCATGGTCCAGCAGTGAACCAACGTTTTGGCCGCATATCCGAGGACCTGAAGCAAATCTTGCAAGCAGAATGCAAAATGCACTTTTTGATGTCTTTTATACATAAATAAAGATGTGTGTGGGGAACTCACGCAGCGTCAGAAAATAAAACCCTCTCTTTTTTCCTCCATACCAACATCTCTAAAAACGGGGGTACAATGGAGCTGATCCAGATTTGCGTCCGATATCACGTCATATCGGAAATGTGGACCCACGGCACTATCAGAAACATCGCTGTATCAGAAACAATGCCCGACGTATTTTGGACATAATATAGTCTCTGTTTACATTAGCAAGCACCGCTAACGCTCAGAGCTAACAATGTACTGGAGAGAGAATGTGTAAAAAGGCAGGAAATAAAAAAAGGAACTCACCTTGTGGTAAACCCGCGAGAGACAAAGCATTTGAGCTCCATACTGTTTCAGAAATAATCCTTGATGTGGTTTGGAACATGATATGGAATTTAATCACGGCAGCATTTAGATTATCTGCCGGTAGAATTCTTCAGGCACAAGCTCCCCCTCCTCTTTTGTTTTTGTTTTTCAAGCTAATGACCCCGAACCTGCAGTTCTCTAACAGGTATGAAATAGAGGGATATGAGGGATGTCTAAAATGCATGATCTGTTTGGTATTTTGAGCAAAACACATCATACAGTAGACATGTTTTTATATTTTTGTACATACTGAGACCCATAATATATGCCTAAAAATAGCATAACAGGAAAATGTACTTTTAAGTACGGAATCTTAAACTTAAATCCATTTTCAGGATAATATATAAATACAGTACCAGTCAAAAGTTTGGACACACCTTCTCATTCAATGGTTTTTGTTTATTTTAACTTGTTTCTACTTTGTAGATTAACCCTTTATAGGGACCCTTTTGCCTTGATGACAGCTTTGCTCACTCTTGGCGTCTCTCAGTTATCTTCATGAGGTCGTCATCTGGAATGGTTTTCAATGAAAATGTGGCCCTGTCAGGAGTCAATTTGTCGAATGTGTTTGAGACCATCAGTTGTGTTGAGCAGAGTTAGGGTTAGTGCACAGTGGAAAGCCCTATTTGACTACTGTTGTAATCCATATTATGGCAAGAACCACTCAACTCACTGAAGAGAAACGACAGCCCAGCATTACTTTTAAGAAATGAAGGCCAGTCGATCTGGAACATGTCAAGAACTTTGAATGTATCCTAAAGTGCAGTCGCAAAAACCATCGAACGCTATGATGAGACTGGCTCTCATGGCCAGGTATTTCCATCATAATAATAATAATATAATAATCATAATGCATTAGTTAAATTCAATTTTTCAATCAAAAAATATGAACCTGCAAAACAACGAGTGAGTAATCTTGTGAAATAAGTGTAGTGAGTGAAAGTAAAGTATTTGCTTTCAAAGTATAGTACTTATATATATACTTTTAGTGCAAAGTAGCATAAAAAGTGCATGTACTTTAAGTAAAGTGCACATACTTTAGAAATGTACTTAAGTGCAGTACTTGAGTATATGTACATAGTTACTTTCCACAACTCACATTTCCTACAGCAAACAAAGCTATTTTCAAGATTCAAGGAATCACTATAAGCTATAAGGGCTTTAGTTGGTTTGCAGTACAACAGGAACTATGAAGCAAATTGAGAGAAAGTGTGCTTGTTCTGCACAGCTGACTGCTCTGATGCCTGGTGTGGGTTCATGAATGCAAATGGGAGTTCTGTTTGTTTATGCTGTCTGAATCAAGCTAATTGGAGGCTAATTTAAATTTAATTTCTCATCCTGGAAAAGACATCCTCTTCTTATTAAATATATTAAGTGAATAAGGTTTTATGACCAACAAATAAAAAATTTGAACCATGACCAGAAATACTTCTTTCCTTTCAGTGTAGTTTTTATACTGAAATACTTTATATGAAATATAAAAGAATGTTAAGGTTTGATGCACATTGGTTGACTTTCAAACATACTTGTTGTAAATTGTAACTTTGAAAGATTCTCTATAAATTCTCTATTGCTGCATATCTTGCATACTGTACAGCAGACAGACAGTGAAGACACTATTTAAAGAGCGCTGGACTGGCTGTGTCTCAGTGTCTGAGAGGGAGAGCAGCTCCACTCAGGCTGTAAATCCTGTTATGTCACAGATGATCAGCGGGCCATGCAGCGGATGTAGAGCATGTGCAGCAGAAAGAGAGTTCACACAGTGACCATGAGGATTACATGCCCTGTAAAAGCACATCCTATTGGTCCGAGTGGGATAAGACGATTGTAATTCGAGTTGCTATTGGAGACGGTTTGATTAAATCTTGTTGGTTTGGAAGCAGTCCCATTTGTCCTACTTGGATCCCACTCATTGTTGACATCTTTGCGTGAGCAACAGGGGCAACACCCATTTTAATGTAAATCTGAAAAACATATTATAACCTATCCTTATCACCTATATATTTTGCATACATATAAAATACGATTATATTAACTTTTTTGTGGTTTATAAGAGCTCTACAGGGAGAAAAAAGCAACAATCTGCTATAGGTTTCATTTTTTTGGAATAGGCCTAGTGATGTTTGAAATGACTTGATTCTATAATGATATTTGACTTATTGATCCTCTTAGTCAGAACTTTTCTCAATGCTCTGAATGCTTTTAACCTGGAAA
This sequence comes from Notothenia coriiceps, assembly GCF_000735185.1. Classification (NCBI taxonomy): domain Eukaryota; kingdom Metazoa; phylum Chordata; class Actinopteri; order Perciformes; family Nototheniidae; genus Notothenia; species Notothenia coriiceps. Next base: position 10,099 of record NW_011355033.1, read on the forward strand.
ATATGTGAAGAAGATTTCAAATGAGAAATTGTTTTAATACAACCTCTCCATACTGGTTTGATCAGCTCAGATTGTATTACAACTACTATTTTATTAAAGGGGCCCTTTTATGCTTTTCAGGCTTTTCCCTCTCCTGCAGTGTGTTCTAGAGGCTCTTGTGCATGTAAATAGTCTGCAAAGAGCAGACTGTGCTCTGATTTCAGACAGAGGGTGAAAATGAGCATTATATGGCCCCTTACACCTTCATTTATTCAGGGGAAGTTTACTGAGAGTAATGCTCACCTCTTCAGGAACGCTCTGAGTCCAGGTGTGATAGATACATATTTTTTGCTCCACAGATCACCAGAAGTTGGAGCGAGAGGCCCGGATCTGCCGCCTGCTAAAGCACCCCAACATTGGTAACTAGTACTCCCTTTATCTTTACTATATCTCTTCCTTTCTTTCCTCTCATGATGTCTCAAAAATTGTTTAATATATATCCATATGTTTCAGCTTAGCCCTGAAGACAGTTTTGTGGGTTAGCCCTCAAGAGGGTTTTGAATTGAAACTTACTATATCCATAGTCAATTTCATCCTGTTCTCCAGGGTTTTTCAACCTTTTTTCAGCCGTGAGTAAAATAGTTACGACGCGAGGAGCGTGCACACACACACGGTTGTGGCTGGTCTCAAATGAAATGTAACCACTGCAAATTAACACAGAATTCTTAGAGAAGAATCAGCAGGACAGTGAGTAAACCAGTTTACATTAATATACGACTGAATGTGGGGATTCTTTCAGTACTGCGGCCTACAGCTGCTGTATCGTATAACATCTCTTTCACTTCATGGAACCCCTGTAGCATGTAAAGTCAGAAACAATCATGAACCAGCAGCCTCTGAGAGGTTTCACCAGAGTGTAGGGCCGCTAACGCACGGCCACTTTGACCTCATCAGATGTGCTAAAAACCGCAGCTGCTACAGTCTGAACTCTACACACATCTGATGTTTGGTTATCACTTCATATTCTGGTTTTATGAAGGAGTCGTCCGGTCAGCTGGGCGCATATAGGTTCTATAGAAGTGTGTTCTTTGACAACAGTGGACTTGAGCATGTACAAAATGCGGTATGTGTACGGCCACTTATGTGAAGAACTGCAAATATTATTTATCCGAAAACAAATGGAATATCGACCTGCGCTTTGGCAGTGATTCCCCCGGGAACGCGGAAGCCTTAATCTGAACTCATAATATTATCAAAGACTTTCTTGGCGAGTAAGATCCAGAATTTAGCACCGTCGCCTCTCAGTCTGCAACTGAAATGGTGATGTTTCATTTAGAGATGACTTTAAAGCTTGTTGGGACCATGGCACTGTTGGATAGCTTTTACACACTCCAAGCAGAACGGAGCAGCTGCGCTCGGACCCCGGTGAGAGTTAATCCAAACAAAAGATAACCTCTGCTGAATCCCCTCCAGCTCACCGTTTCCACCTTCTTTTGACCACCTCTCATACTAGGCTCTTCATCTGGGTTAGAAGTTTGTCCAGGACTCAACTCATAGTCTGTGTTAATCACTTCGGGTTTATTTAAATTACTTTTTGGGTGTCTTAACCTATAATAATATATGATTATGTATTAAGTGATTTATTTGTTGTATTAATAATATAGTGTTAAATAAATGTATTGCCTACAAAATGAAGTGTATATAAGTAGCGTAATGTGAAAATATTCAAGCACAAGTATCTGCATTTTTTTACTAAATGAACATCACTGAAGAAAAGTGAATACTGGTTGATTCCAGAATGAATCTGAAATTATATATTGATTACTCGCAGCATCTCTCCAGCCTGCCTCTCTTCACAGTCACTGCTAGCAGATAGTGTGTCATTACTATTCCATTCATACTTCATTCATCGGGAAAGCCCTCATTATTTCAAGGTTGTCATGGTGCTGATGGATCTCAGATGTCAATCAGGAGACTCGCTAACGGAGACAGGGCGTCTCTACAGGGGGAGGTCCCTTTGAAATCTTCTCACCCATCCTCTCATGTGATGTATTCCATCATAAGAAGTCAATCGTTGTGTGTTATTAGAGCCAAAATCAATTGTATCTGAGTGTCCAAATGTGGCGAAAATGTTCATGTTCACTAACCTTACTGGGCTAGAATGGGGTTCCAATAGGATAATATTAGGGTCACAACAGAATCAAATCCAGGCATCGGGTCTAACTTCTTTTGAACATATCTTATTTTTCACAAACTGATTATTGCAGGGAACCTAATTCAAATTACACAATTTAGCTTGAATCTTTCAAATGATGAATGGAAACATGTAATTTCCTTGAAAGCCCCGGGCACTTTATCCAGAAACAGCAACGTTCTGATGTCTAAAGTTCTGAACCACACTGAGAGAAGACCCCTGCCCCCTGAGTTTTTCTGCTGCCTGTAGATCGACGTCCTGAATAACTCTTTCCTTCCTCCCTATAGTGCGGCTCCATGACAGCATCTCAGAGGAAGGATTCCACTATCTGGTCTTTGACTTGTAAGTGCAGGGTTTTTTATTTCTCACATCACATTAATTCCCCTTTTTAGGAACCTTTTTTATAATTATTATTATATATCTTTTAAGTATACAAATAAATTAATTTCAAAAAGGGAAGATATGCCAGATTATAACTAAAAGATAACTTCCACCATGCATTCCCTGGGCAGGTAGGCTACACACATAACCTAGTGCCTATCACACTAACAATTAGAACAGATCAAATAAAGATGTATACATATAATTAGTACTTTAGTCATAAATAACTACAACTTTACAATGAATCTCCAATTACAGTAATATTAAAGGTCCCATGTCATGGCCATTTCAACTGAACATAATTCCATTGTTGAGGTCTATTGGAACAGGGGTTCCCAAACTTTTCAGCCCACGACCCCCAAAATAACAGTGCCAGAGACTGGCGACCCCCTGTCGACGGGGGGGGGGGGGGGGGCGGGCGCTGCGCTAGTGGGCTGTCAAAGAAAAAATGTCTATTGCGAACGTTATTATTACATAATAATTAAATAATGTATAAAAATATTTATCAATTTTGTTTTATTTTTTTTATTTTCCATCTAATTTTGTAATTCATCTCGGCGACCCCCATTCGGGAACCCTGTACTAGAATAGTTCCATATGTGTGTTGCTGCAATGTTCCAAACTCCACATTGGTTTCTCAAACGGGCATCTCT
>NW_011355033.1:13350-22890 GCF_000735185.1 Notothenia coriiceps
GACAAGTCGGTGTTTAGTTACTCTTTGAAACGGTGAAAAACGGTTTTTATAAAATATCGAAAAATCTTTTAAATAAGTCGAACAAAAAAAAAAATGTACCTGGAGTTACCATCCCTTGGCGAAGTTCTAGGGAGTCGTGTCGCCTGGTGTGTGTGTGTGTGTGGTGTGTGTCGTGTGTGTGTGTGTGCGTTGTGTGTGGTCGTGTGTGTGTGGTCGTGTGTGTGTGTGTGTCGTTCGTGTGTTGTGTCGTGGTGGTGTGTGCTGTGTGTCGTGTGTGTGTGTGTGGTGATAGTTTGATATTTCAATGGTTTCTGTAGCTGAAAGTATGCTGAAGTTATTGAGAACCAAAGTATTGGTTGAAATAAGAAGAATAAAGATTCGAAGAACTATAGTGGAATGCTGTGGCACAGCACTCCACTAATAAGGGCAAACAATATAACTCACGGACTGCACACATTCTTACAAACAATACACATAATTAATTCATATTTTCATGAAACATTTATAGAAACCTTTGGAGAGTGTTCATGTTTTCCACAGGTCACGGAAATGTTTAGCTTTAAAATATATTTCAAGTCATTGTCCATGTTTTAGAAAACTGACTAACATGGTTAGTATGGTTAGAGAAACTAAAAGAAACAAAATACAAAACCTTCAATGGTTTCTGTATCCTGGGGGATGCATTTGTTATATGGGGGTAATATTGTTGTTGCTTGGGTGTAATATGGGTAGAATAACAGTGTAACATGGGTTTAATAAATACCAATAAATATGGTAGAATTCAACAAAAGAGATAACCTCACTAAGGACAGAAGAGGCGAAGGGGAAATCTAGCCAGCAGAATGTCAGTGGTTCGATCCTCAGCTTCTGCAGTCATCCCGACAAAGTGTCCTTGGGTGGGTAAGATACTTGACCATAAAATTGCTATAGGCATGTCATACGATATTGAAGTATGAGAGTCACTTTGGATCAAAGCGCCAGCATGTAACGTAGTCTTGAAGTTTAAAACTGGCAGTTTCCCTTTACCCTTCATCATATTAACATACATTGTGCTATGGGCTTATCTTTTGTACCTTTGAATTGAAACCTTCGGAAGTAACTTGTCATTATTTTATGTACATTTTTTTCTGCACCTTGATTGCAATTGGCATTGCACAGAATCCTCTCTCTGGCTTCTGTCTATGACCTCATGGAAACACACTGAACTTCTTCCAGCTGAATGAACGTTATCCACATACAGTACGACCAGGATTTCAACATTGGGGCGCGAAAAGCACAACATATTTATTTTCAGTTGGTATGGAAAAGAATAGCTTCTGGAGAGATTTGTTACCCAGCAACATCATCCTGCACACCCTCCAGACGCAGACATTAGCATCTGTGGTTTTGCAATTAACGTCATTTCCAGACATTAGCCACGTTCACACCGGAGTACTTTTCCCACTTTAGTTCCGATATAGTTCCGAAATGTCGCGTTCACACCAAAAAGAGCCGGAACTAAAATTAGTTCATGAGAACCTTTTTACTCCCTTTTCCGTCCCTGCTAGAGAGCAGGGACTCTCATGCGGCTCTCTTGTGAGAAAATAGCTATATTTCTGATTGGCTGGGCGGATTGGCAACACAAAATAAAACACGGGAGCGGTGGAGATGAGGAGGTGTCGGCGTTCTGGCGATTTACTCGGAAGGCTTCAGTAGAAGCTGCTGGGACTCCCAGCAGCTTCTACTAAGTTCTCATGAACTAAGTTCTCATGCACCTTTGTGGGAAAAGTACTGCGGTGTGAATGCGCCTAATGTTTTTTCTTTCCTGCTGTCTTATTCTAGTTTTGTCTGTCTCTTTGTTTCCCCTCCATTCAGAGTCACCGGTGGAGAGTTGTTTGAGGACATAGTTGCCAGAGAGTACTACAGCGAGGCCGATGCCAGGTCTGTGTCTTGTCAGTTTTGATATTTCTGAATTTATTTTAGAAATGTGGTGTGAAACCCTTTTAGTCTATTTTGGCACCAAATGCATATTCAAGGAGATATGCACTATATAGCAGTTAATACAACTATATCCATGCAAATCTTTAAATAGCATATTACATATCTTTTGGATCCACGCATTTTAAACAATAAACCTTGCTAATTATGCAGTTTACAAATGTTTCTGTGGTGCAGCCTTTGATATGCCTTTGAGAGCCAAAAACTGTCTTTATACATTTCAAGTTTTACCTCAGTTTTTTGATTATGGATCTATTTCCCCCAATTTCTCCTCCTATGAAACCACTCAAAAAGAACCATGTCTGTTTTGGTTCAGTAAAGCAGCTTTACAGCATTACCTTTAAAGCATTAGGCTGTTAGAATAGAAGCAGTTGTTGTTATATGTTGAAAATAAATGATTTGAGACGACTGTCTCCATAATGTTAGGGGCTTCACATGGGAATAAGACATGAGATAGGCAGATACATTAGCAATGATAACGAAGCTTCTTTTAAATGACTGACTTCGGTTACAAAGGTTCAGTTTTGAAAAATATTAATAATAAGAAAAACCTCATCAAGAGTTACAAACTGTTTTGCAGCTTTATTAGACAACTGTTAATTTAAACAAACAAAAGCTTAATATGAAAGGATCTGGATTCTGTTTTGATGTGGATTTGATTGGTTTGTAAAAGTTCATTTAAAGATGACCTCTGAAGTTGCTTAAACAATGGGCATGTATCATATGTATTTGTCATTACTTGTCTATTTAAATTGCTTAAAGAAACAGTTAAACTATGTGCTTTCTTTCCAAGAGCGACATGTGTTAAATACTGATGTGGTTAGCCTAGCTAAGCACAAAGACTGGAAAGACGGGAGAACAGCACCCTGGCTTTGTATAGAGTTCAAATCGACCACCAACATCTTTTGAAACTCTCACTAATCAAGTGGTGATTTTTACTTTTCTTTTGTTTTAGGAAACATTTCTTTATTAGAAGAATCTATACTTGTGTTTATTGACTCTGGAGATGCTGCAGTACCTAACAAGCCAGGCCAGCTGTTTCTCCCTGTGTTCAGTCTATGCTAATCCAGGCTAACTGCATCCTGACTCCACCAGGAAAACATAAAAACAATTATTATCTATCTTTTGAAGGAAAGCAAATCTTTTATTTTGATAATGTTGAACTATTCCTTTAAAATGTATCCTTTGTCAATAAGCTATTTTGTGTGTTTGGTGTGTTCTGTCAGCCTGTTCCTTTGTTTCCTGACATTTACCTGTTCTCCCTCTTCCTCTCCTTCTTGCTTCTGGCCTGGTCTCTCTCCTCCACAGTCACTGCATACAGCAGATTCTAGAAAGTGTAAATCATTGCCACGTAAATGGCATAGTGCACAGGGACCTTAAGGTTAGTAAGTGACCACAGTAATAGCTAAAAGAAAAGTTCTGCCCTCCTGCGGCACCTTGCCTGCTCCTCCACTGTCTGATCAATCAACCAATTAACCTTCACTGAGTGCCGCCTCCTCCCAACCCACTTCCCCCCTCCACCAGTCACCCTCACACACCTAAAATCCACCCGCTGCAGGGCATTGTGGGCAGGTTGGCTGGAGAGGAGGCGGTATGCCAGGGCACGAAGTGCATGTAACATCTGTCAAACGCCATGCTCTGACACAACCACTGAGAGGCTCCACCTGAGGGGCGAAGGGTGGGTGACAAACACCTATGGGTGACAAACACCTGTGACAATTTGAATTCCAAATTTGGACTTTAGATTTTTCTAGTTCTGCAGGTTTTATTATATAAAATCTGTAGTGTGTTTCAACATCAAACCCTCCACTGTCAGTTTGCACCACAACCTATGTAATGAACATCAACTATAACATTGGATATTTAACAGAGGATGTAACTCACCCTAGGGCAGTGGTTCTCAAACTCTTTCTGTCATTCCCCACTTTGAACAGATGGGCCTTTTCAAGCCCCACCTGTCCCTCATCGCTCCAATAAAATGGTTGGCCAAACTTTTTTGTCAAATTTTCAAATGTATCGTTCAATAACAATATAAAAATATATCTATAACAAATAACATCAGTTCAAAAACAGAGAAAATCAATAACAAATAACACTTCAGAAATAGAGAAAATAAAAGTGCAATGGTGTCAACCCTTGCCTCAAATAGGCTGAGTTCCAAAAATATAGAAAAAAGGCCAAGCTTAAAATTGTCAAATGTATTTAAATAACATCAAGTTCTTATAAAAAATTACATCAGTCAATAATAACAACCACCGTTAGGAACATTATTCATAAATACCGTTTATATAGTCCAGGGGCGGATCTAGAAAAATATTCATGGGTGGCAGGAGGGTGGTAGGAGATTTTGAGGGGTGGCATCCCCTGGCAGAAGTATATGCTGATTTAATCATACATAATACCTGACGTGGAAAAGTTACTCGTGGATGGGGCTACAGAGCTACTAGAAAGACAGTCGAACCCGGTGCATTCCTCCGTCTGAATGTGGTGCACTTTTGCTAAATGTTTCGACAAATTGCTCGTGTTACCGCCCTTACAGGCTAAAATCTTATTGCACTATTGGTCACGAGCATTGTCCACATCGAGACGGGTAAAGTTTAACCACACCTCGGAGTGCGTTCTCTCCGCCATCTCCTCTGTGTGTGTGTGTGTTGCATGCATGTAGCAGCTGCGTGTGTGTAAACTGCCCCGCCCCCTCGCAAGCAGGCGGGGGAGAGAGATCTCTCGTCTGGATTGGAAAGATTTAAAATTAAAAAAAATATAGTCATAGACGCATTTTGCAGTCTTTTTGCGTATTAGAAACGGAGTTGGCGACACTAAAACTGCAATATAATGTTTGTGAAGCAATAATACATATGACATATATTTTTTATATGTCTCCAGTAACGATAAAAAGACCAATAACGTCGGAGCTTAACAGTACCACAGTCTTTAATAATTCAGCCCCGGGGCCCGTTTAATACCGGGGCTCGGTACCCATCCCTAGTTACAAGACTCGCGTCTTGTGCTGCATTCACTTGCACTCGGACATTAGAGATTTTCTCTCATAAATGCCCAATGAGCCACAACTTTTCTTTCAAAACAAAGCTGCCAGCTGGGGTGGCAAGGCTACTTTTAGGGTGGCAGTTGCCACCCCGGTAGATCCGCCCCGGCCCCACATGTGAAACACTCTCACACAACATACTGAAATCACATGTGTGTATGAGAGTGTTTTGTGTGTGTGTGTGAGCAGGTTTGGGAGGGGTGTGGCGTAGTGGGTTGTCCGTAGGTGCAGTCAGCATGTCGTTGTGTCCCTGAGACACTTCACCCCAAATTGCTCCTGTGGGGATTGCCCACAGTATTGAGTATGTAAGTCGCTTTGGATAAAAGCGTCTAACAAGTAACATGTAATGTTCGGATTGGCCATCTGGAGATTCGGGACTTTTCCCGGTGGGCCGCTGTCGTTGGTGGGCTGCTGGCTCTGGCATAGGTGAGCCGTGGTCTTTCACAGTGCCGCTGCGCCAGTAACGGCCCGTCCACACGGTAGCGTGCGTTGAAGCTTCAACGCAGCTTCCCATTCACTTTTCAATGGGGTGACGTCAGGCTTTGCCAAACTGAATTGTGGTTCCGTGGCGTCACGTTGCCTCCGTTGCTCGCTTCGAAAGTTGAGAAAAGGTAAACTTTTCAAGTTTCGACGGAAGGGTCAGCCAATCAAATCATATGCCAGTACAAGCTCTAGCCAATCAAACTGCGTGCTGGTGTGTCCGGGAAGGGAGATTCATTTGATTGGTTTTTGGTCGCGCTCCATACACGCCCACCGGCAAGCTTCAACGCACGCTGCCGTGTGGACGCTGCATAACGCATCCCCCACCGCAAACACCCGCCGTTGCGAGGCTCCGGCGCAGCGGCGCTGTGAAAGTCCACCGCTGTTGCGAGTCTCCGGCTGTAACAGTCCACTACTGCCCGCGAGGTCCAAGGTTTGATTCCGGCCTGAGGTCCAAAACATTTATAAAAACATTTAAAAAGTATCTCCTGTTCATCGCGTCCAATCGCGACCCACCTATCACAACTCTGCGCCCCACCACTGGGGCGGGCCCCATATTTTGAGAAACGCTGCCCTAGGGCAATTTGAGAGGAATAAGAATTATCCTTGTCAATTTTGAAATTGTGATTCAAATAAGTCTAACTTTTCTTATAGTATTAATGGTCCCCATTAGATCACTTTAGTAGTGATTATTATATCAAGCATTATAAAAAACATACATAACTTAGTTATCCTGGAGCTATAAAGAAACTAATATTTTTGTGCACAGATAACTAATATGTATTTGTTTCCTGGTACGAGTGAACTGAACACAATGGCATCAAACTAGTTTCAGTCATTTCCAATTTGTTGTTTTGACAGAATAAGGGAGAAACACCTACAAACTCTTCAAAACGTTTGGCTTCTAACCAAGAACACGTAACAGAGTCACCATGTCCTCCTCCCCCGTCTCTCAGGCTCAGCCTCCAGTCGGCCGGGGGCTTACCACACTTCTGCTCTGAGACTCAGGGAGACTTTGCCGTGTTGTCCCAGCAGCAGACTGTGACCACGTTCCAGCCGTGTTTTTATTTCTTGGTCATCGCAGCAAACATCAATTGGAGACCTTGGCAACACATACAAAAAACATCAGAAACTTTGATTAAATGGTACAATTAGCTAAATTGTCCCTCAGTATGGCTGCTGGGTGAGTACGTTTCCACACTGTTGCACAGTGTCATGCTAACACGGCCAGGGGCCCTGAGTGTCAGAGCCCCTAACCACAGACAGGGAGGGAGCTGTCACTAACCCTGCCTCCTGCTGTCTGCATGCAGTCATTGCATTCAGCAGATCCTAGAGGCTGTGCTCCACTGCCACCAGACGGGCGTGGTCCACCGTGACCTCAAGGTAAGTGAACTCACCATGAAGACCAATCAAAGCATTCTATCCTGCAGCCTCACACTCCAACACCTTGTATTCTTCCGTCCATGTTGATTCTTCTTCTCACATTACCTCTGCACTACTTCCAGGATCACGTTTCTATTTAATATCAACTTCCCTCTCACACTGAGCAGGCTGTAGAAGAGTTAATGGGCCTGAGAATGAGGCTGGCAGTCCTCCAGGCGCTCTGCAGCTGTAAACAGCAGAGCAGTGTAACAGCCACTCTGTATCTGGAGGAGATCTGCCATGTGCTGTGGAGTGCTCAATGTTCTTTATAATGACTTCAAGTAAAAGGACAATTAATTAAATCAAGCTCTATTTATTTACGAGAATATAATCCTAATCAAATGCAAGATGTTTGTATAAAATATGGCAAAAGAAGCATTTGTCGTGCATCTATGCTTTGATGATCAGTTAAAAAATGCACATAAAAGGGATTTAGAAAATAATTATAGTCAGTCTTCTTGGCAATAACAGATTAATTTGTCAAATTATTATCAGATTATTTGAAGAGAATCACCAACAGTTTTTACTTGGATTGTTTGTCAGTTCATATTGGGGGATATAAAGAGACACACTTACTGTTGATGATGGGATGTCATCTGACTGAATGAGCTATTTGGTGAAGTTTTCCCTTATTTACTCAGGCCTTGTTTTAACCAATGCAAAATAAAACAGAAGTTTTCAGGGCCAGTTGTTTTCATCTTGTTTGTGAGTATGAGCACATGCATCTTCTATGCGGCGTGAAATCACATAATATTTCTCATTATTTCCTGTCACACAGGTTAAATAAAGGCTACTAATTGTCTACCATGTAGTGTGTTATAACAACATGGAGAACAATCACCAACCAGCATCCTGACTCAGATCTTACTCTCTTGCTTAGTTCTCAGCTTCTATGTTCTGTGATGATGACCTGAAGAATGTCAAATCTGTAAATACGGCCTAGAAAAAGAAGATTAATTATCTTTTTAGAGAATCATGTATCTCAATATAGGATGCCTGCTTTCTAGTAAATTAAAACTTAAACTTAGTCAAATGAAGATGTACTGCTAATAAAACTGCTCATAATATAGATCATCTATAGGGTCATGGTCACTTACTGAAGTTGACTGTTGAATGTATTTAATTGAGGTTAAAATTCTCGTCTTTGGAGGATGATGGACATTATATCCACAGTGGTCCCGTCTCTCTTGCTGCTTTTCTGACTGTAGTTTGCTCCCAAAGCTCTGATTTGATAATCAAATGAAGCAGGTATATCTGAAGTTTTGCATTTGCTGACTGCCCTCTCTGCCTGCTCTGATTGGCTGTCGCCAGGCAGCTGCTACGGCTCGCTGCAGAAACACAAAGACAGACAAATACAAACAAAACAAATAAGCAAGCTGCAGAGCATGGGGCCACAACACTGTTGGCCATATATTAATGGGGTGTAATTGCTCAGGATCACACACACACACACACACACACACACACACACACACACACACACACACACACACACACACACACACACACACACACACACACACACACACGCCCCCAGCGATGCGTAGCTGTCTTAATCAAGTTCTTGTAGAGTTTTTCTTGAATGGTCAAGACACATGTTTTATTGCATGCTGTCATCAAGTGTCATTACTTTTTTTGAGCAGAATGTCTTTTTAAGGCCTTCTTTTTCCAATAGCACGACACAGAAATGCTTCAACGTAGCTCTTCTTATCATGATAGTTAGTTGTTCATCTTGGGATCAGTATGTGTGACACCAGTCTCAATTTAAGTAACAATTTACTATCGTATTCTTAAAACAATGTTGGTGTCTGGTAGATGCTAAAGAAAACAACAACACAGGTACAGATATATTATCTTTTTTTATTTCATCCATCCTTGGCAAAAACAGGCTCCTACATTACCCATAATGCAACTCATTTGCTGACAGCTCAGTCATAGGAGAAATGTAATGCAATGCAACTTTATTGTCCACCCAATTGTAAAATTTTCTTCGGCTCACGAAAACATAAAGCAACACAAGAACATGTAACGTATACAATCAAGGCCATCCGGACCAGTTTGAACTCAAACATAAAATATCTACTTAAAGGTGGGGTAGGTAATTTTGGAGAAACCAGCTCCAGTGCGCTAGAATTTGAAAATACACAGCCGGAAAAAATCTGCCACTTCCTTACAGAGCCCCTCCTCCAACACACACAAACGCGCACATGACCAATGAGGGCACGAGATAAGTTTGTGCACAGATGGAAGGCTGACAGGCAGGTAGGCTATCCAGTTACTTTAGCCGGCCGGCTAAAATGATTGGTCGTGCTTTTTACAGTACTACGGCTTCCACAGATTACATTTTTTTTATGGATTTATTGTCAAAGCACTTAAGATATTCATTGCTATCGGGATGTTAAGATCATTCCATGGAATACAACAAAAAGTGTATCTCAAGCCGGTTTCTCAAACTTACCTACCCCACCTTTAAACATCAAAGACCAAAGGTTAGAACTCCTAAACAGAGTAAAATATCATATATTAATGAAGAGGAGACTAATGGCGCGTTTCCACTGCAGCGGGTAGCTCGCTTTAAGCGTGCCGAGCCGTGCGGGTCCCGATTTTGGTTTCGCTTC
>NW_011355034.1:0-6696 GCF_000735185.1 Notothenia coriiceps
TTGCATTGAGGTGATACTTGAGGCTTGATGTGCTGCGGTGATATGCGAATCCCTTTTTGCATGATTTGCAAACAACCGTGCTCTTATTGACGCTTCCATCCGTCCGTTTTTTAAAACAAAATGTCCCATTCACGGGGCCAACCAAAGCGGTCTCATCACCTTCTTCGTTCACGTTTGACTATTGTTCACTGTGGTTTGTTGTTGTCTGAAGTAATGAACGTTAGTTGGTGCTCCAGTATAATCGGTACCCCTGAAACTCATCCAGTGAGAAACGTTCCGCGGTGCAAAAATAAGTGCGATTAAAATGCGTTAATTTTTGTGTAATTAATTAATCTTAATTAACGCGTTAAAGTCCCGGCCCTAGTTTATACAGTAACTGTGATGATAAGAAAGCTGAATGATTGCCTCAACAATTATATTTTAAAGCTGCAAACAGACTCTTGAAGAGAGCTCTTCCATTATTCTGCTGCAACTCCTCACAACTAAGCCCATCACATAATCCAGCAGAATTGAAGAAAAACTAACCAGATAATTGTTTAGCTTCAACACACGTTGGAGGAATGCAATTTTCTCCTCAAGAACTTTATTGAGTCGGAAGTAAAGAAATATATTGGATTTAGACTCAGAGGCTCAGACCTGCCAAACATCATATTGCACTTTGTGGTGGGATCCTGCAGCACATATCGGATCTTTAGGCAAACAACTGCACTGCAGAGCTTTAAAGAAATAACAGCAATAACAGTACAAAGTTTTTGCCTCGTGTATTTGTGCTGGCTGGATTTGCCCGTTGCCGAAATGTCACTTATATCGAGTGTGAATAAAAAGAAAACTTTGTCCACTGGCTAATATTGACATTTCATTTTTAAAAGCTGTATGAAACAGCTCATAAGTTGTATGTAATGTAATGTATCATGTAAGCATGTAAACTGTGGGAAAAGGTGGACCTCAATATTAAAGAGGCCCTTTTATGCTTTTCCCTTTAGTGTGTTATATAGGTTTCTGAGCCAGCCAGCTCACCAATCAGAGCAGACTGGGCGCTGGTTTCAGACAGAGGGTGAAAAGAGGTGCTGCAGCACAGGCAGTATGAGAAAAACAAAGAGCTTTTTGAACATCAAAGCATGGAGACATTTCAAAGTGGAAGCAAAAAATTCAAATGAGCATCCAGTTATAGGGCGACTATTTGCTTTAATTCGAGTCAAAAATCGTTTGAAAGTGCAAAAAGAAGTCACAGAACAGTTTGCCTTTGAGAAAGAACATTTCCATCACCGGGAAATGTTTAAGGATTTGGAAACAACAGCACATGTCAGTTTAGGTGTGAATCTTTCAGAATTAAGTCAAATCTATTGGAACAACACTTTTGTATTTCTCATTCAGTAATCCTTCAGAGAGTCTAAGTTATAGCTGCAATATAGCAGAATGCAATACAGCCACAAGACATTTAGTTTGAGAAAGTGATACAACTATAAGCTGTAATATTCAGAATCTAGAATTTTAGGCTATAAAGTAATGCCATTTCGGATAGAATATAAGTCACTTTTGTATCCATAAACAACACATGGCGTTTAATAGTATCAACAAATGAAACAATTAAAAATAAATGTGGGGACAAGTAAAGGAGACTGAGCACTCCACAGTGGCTGCATGCACACATGGTGAGCTCACGAATGAACAATAGATGGCAGTCTTGCCTTCACTTTACACACACACACACACACACACACACACACACACACACACACACACACACACACACACACACACACACACACACACACACACACACACACACACACACCATGTTGTGTCCTACAGGATAATGTTCCCTGAGCTATGAGTGTTTTTCACAAAACACCTGAAAGAGAAAAGGAATTAGGACAATTTTACCCCAAGACAAATGTGAGGATTTAACCAAAGCTGATTAACGCTCAAGTTATTATCCATTCCAAAACATGCACACACTAACTGAGAGGCAACCTGCAGGCCACAGGCTAATCACACACGGTTTATTCCATGAAGAAATTACTTAGAATTAAACCTTGACTTGTAATTATGAATTCATCTATTTTGAACGGTTGTTTTCTCCAGCATGCATGTATTTGTATCTGATCACATCTCTTATTACAAATCAAATGTTATTCATATTGATCTAACAGGAGCTGAAATGGTGCATTGGGATGGCAAAAAAGGGGAAGATATAGCAACGTGTTGGGTAGTAATTGAGGAGAGAAATCAAGTGGGGGTGAAGAGGAGATAAAAGCAAGGCAGGGGAACAGGAGGAGAAGTATGAAAAGGTGGTTCAGAAGGAAGAAGAAGGTGCAGAAAAAAGGAAGATGCAGGAAACAAAAAGTGTTTAAATAAGTCCAGTTGATTAAAGGCAAGGAGGGGCAGAACTGATAAGAAGGGAGGAAAGGTGGAAAGAAATTGACGTTCGGGAGAACGAGCAGAATAAAGTAAAGGAGGTTATAAAAGGGGAGAAGCAAGCGAAGAGGAAGTGAGATGTTGACGAAAGGAAAAGCGGTAAGCGATAGAAGAAAGGTGCAGAAGAAAAGGAAAGCACAGAAATGGGGTGCAGAAAAGAGGTGAAAAGGAAGTGCTATAAAAGCAGTAGGAGCTGTAGAAAGAAGAAGAAAGTACAAAAAGGATGAGAGGGTGAAGGGTGGGTGCTAAAAAGGGAGAAAGAGGTGCAGAGAATGGGCAGGTGTGCAGAAGAAAGGATGGTGCTGATAATGAGTCCAAGACAAGCGGGTAATGAAGAGAGGAAAGGTGATGATGGAGAAAAACATGAGATGCAGGAGAAAATGAAAAAGGTTCAGAGCAAAGAGTAAGAAAGCAAAATAGGTGCAAAAATGTGAAGGAAGCGATACAAGAGGAACATGCAGAAGATAGGGAATATAAGGAAGAAGTTCAAATAAGTAAGGGTAGAAAGTGAAAAAGGGAGGAGGTATGTCCTAGAAGATAGGGCAGGAGGTGCAAAAGAAGGAAGAAATGCGAGGGAGAGGCAGGAGATGAGAGGATTTGAAAATAAAAAAGGAAGTGGAAGGAGAAAAGAGGAGAGCAGATGCCAGATTCTGCTAATCTGTGTCCGCACGCTCCGCATATGAAACACCAAGTGATGACCGCTGTGATGCACTACTGCTGGCTAACAACCAGCCACTGTGTGTGTGTGTGTGTGTGTGTGTGTGTGTGTGTGTGTGTGTGTGTGTGTGTGTGTGTGTGTGTGTGTGTGTGTGTGTGTGTGTGTGTGTGTGTGTGTGTGTGTGTGACTTTCCACTCAGTGCAGAGGGCTCCTTTTAATAGCAGATCTGCTTTGACATGATTCATGACGACCTGCCTCCAGGGGGGCGCAAAGGAGTCACGCGCACTCACAAACACTTTAAATGCTTGTGAGTCCACAAAATAGATTTCAATTTGACATAACATGTAAATCCTGCAGGAATCCAGCTTCCCTCGGGGTGCCATTACATGTCCATGCACACACAGATGTCTTCTCCTCATGTGAATCCAACATGCACAGGTGTGTGTGTGTGTTGCTTTGTGTCTGTGGTTTATCAGGGCACACAATAATACACACACGCATGGAAAATGTGTATATTGAGGAGGAAACACAGCGCTGTCATCTCACATTTACATCTACAGCAGTGGACCCCGAGCCGCCCAGCCAAGTAGCTACTAATGGAGCTTTGATTGACAGGTAGGGACACACATACTATCCCTGTGACTCACTCAACCACAGCTGTGTGTGTGTGTGTGTGTGTGTGTGTGTGTGTGTGTGTGTGTGTGTGTGTGTGTGTGTGTGTGTGTGTGTGTGTGTGTGTGTGTGTGTGTGTAGCATCAGTGGAGGATCAAAGGGAGTTGAATGGGGGTTGATCCTTTACTCTGTATTTCTGAGAAGACAGTTTTTTTTTAATTAAATTGTTATTGATGGAGCCATATACAGACTTATATTATTTAAATAGTTATCCATTTATTTTATTGTTGTTCTTTATTCATTTAAGTCATCCTTTTATTCTAGTATCATTTAAGTTGATCAAATAAGTTATTTAATGCTTTTGTTTTGAGAACGCAGTTTTTGGGCACCGGGGGAGGGGAGACCTGGTGATTATAAATGAGGGAAACAGTTTGTGGTGGAGAGCGCACCCGGTAGGCCTATGGTTTTTTACCATCGTGTAAGAACAGACAAGAAAATATTGTGCTAATATAGTGTGCCATCAATATAATAAATTTCACAAAAATAATTTTTCCTCTGACCTTTATTTTACCCATGCGTAAGATTCGCTGACGGGTGCCTCAGCGGCACTTTTGAGTTATTTTTCTGTTTTATATTGTTTATGATTTTGGCCGCTTCAGTTATGTTTGAATATCCGGATCTAAGGCCCTCTTCTAGTGAATTTAGGAGAATTCTGCAGAGTGCAAACACCTAATTGTTTTTTTATGTTTTCTTTTCACTAATCTGAAAGAAGACATGTTATTGAAGCAAGAACTCTAATCTTTTCTAATATTTGTAATGTCTCGCCATTATTATTGTTACTTGTTGCATTGCACTCTATAATTTACAGACCAATACATATTTCACTCGTGTTCTCGTACACCGTAATGATTTTCCTTCATAGATGGCCTTGGTGAATTCATCCTCAATGGTAGGGACATATTTCTAAAAACATTTTGCTCAGATAAAAAAGTGTGTGACTCAGCACTTTCTTTTGCAAATAAAAAAACGATTTCAATGCTTAGGCGAGCACTTTATTGGGATAGCAGGAAGTATATATACAGTAAATGAGTCAGTGGATATTTCAAAATACTTTAAAGTCTCTACAGTGTCTTAAATCATGGATTATATACTTAATGTTATGCATCTCCGAAGACTACAGTTTAATTCCATAGCTGCGTCTTAAACTTAAGACTAAAAGCACACATTGAGCCTGTGTGGAAAAGAGAACATTTACATAATTTTAATTTCAGCAGGTTGCTAAAGATTCAGCAGTCCTAATTAAACCTCCAAAGTGATTTTAGTTTGGCTGACAGTCTGTGAATCAACAAACAGAGTTGTTGTGTGTTGTAAATGTATATATTTTCTCACAGCAGATAAAAAAGCAAACAACTAATTAGTAAACTAATTTAAAATGATCTGAACAAAGTTAGCTTGTATGTGATTTCACATTTGAAGTTGAGACGCTACAAGTTCATCAACATTTTAACTAATACATTTATGTGTGTATAATTAAGGCATTATGTTATGCAATATTAGCTTTTTGCATACATTTCTGAACCAGACATCTGAACATTGGATAAAGCCAGCTTCGTCTGGTTACACTGTGTTGAAATATTACAGTTTATGTTTTTCTTTTTTAAAAAGGAAATGTTTGATGTATATCTGTTTCACAACTTAGAAAATACTGTCAACAACCATACAAAATGTTCAATTTTACCATATTTTTAGGAATAAGAGGTTGTATTAAACATAATGATGTATATTCAAGCCCCTCTATTTAAAGCCCTATAGGAATACAAGTGGAACGTTTGATTAATGTATGTTCTACTGCAGGTCTGAGAAAAATGACAGTGCTGTAAAGCAGTGTCTTAATTTATTTATATTAAAACACTTACACAACACTTTCTGATATTTCCCAGATATTTTGTATATAATGTAATGAACTACATATGAAATGTGGAGCACTGCATTGTGGGATTGTTAGCAGAAGGTAACCATGGTCACTTTGTACCAATGTATTGTTTCTTGGGCACTATACGCACGCAATGCATATAATGTACACAACGAATCTGGACATTAACGGTCCCATGTCATGCTTTTCCGGTTATTACCCGTCCCTTTGTGTGTTATGTAGATTTGTATGCATGTAAACGGTCTGCAAAGTCACAAACCCTCAAAGTACACCCGGTAGCGAGTAAAACACAGAAAAGACGTGTCTATGCTGCCCCAGAACGCCTCATTGGAGATTTTTCTTTTTTTTTCTTCCTGGTCATAGTGACGGAACGCTGCGGAGCTCCGCGCACACACTCACTCAGCCTTATCTTTTCTCAGCCTCGGTGCTGCACGGAGCTCCGTACGTACACACACACACACACACGCACGCACGCACGCACGCACGCACGCACGCACGCACACACACACACTCGGAGCTCAGGCTGTGAGTGTGTGTTCAGGCTGAGCTCCGCGCTGTCTCGCTGTCTCACAGACCCCACGCAGCAACCAGGAAACGACACCAGTAATCCAGCTCACACTGTCCGCTCCTCGAGCCATCTACCGCACCATCCTACTCACCCGCCTATCTGACATCTGTAGATCTGTTCGTTGTTCTCGTGTCCAGGAAGAAGTTAAAAAGAGACAATGTAGTCCTGGAAAAGTTCAAATGGGTACTTTGATGAAGTAACGTGGTTTCGAAACAGACAGAGCAAAACGAAACACAGCGCTGTGTCGGGAAGGAGGAAGAAGAGAGGCCGATTCTCCGTGCAGAGTCTGTATATCGGATTCCTGGCTCCTCCTCTCATTGGCTGCTTCGACGATGGGGGGGGGTCTTCTTCCACTCGTTCTTCTGTGTCTGATATTGCGTAAATAAGAGGATTTAGATGTTTATTGTATAACTCCACACGTCTTTTCTCCTCGTATTCTCATTCATGACTTTTTAATTAATGCATTTTAACGGCTGTAATCATTGTTAACGTGAAGCCGGAAGTGAC
>NW_011355035.1:0-1782 GCF_000735185.1 Notothenia coriiceps
TTCCCCCCCCACTCCCATTGCTCCCCGGGCGCTGTACACTAGCTGCCCACTGCTCCTAGTACTAGACTCCTGGTGCTAGGATGGGTTAAAAGCAGAGAACACATGTCACTGTGTGTGCTCTGCATGTGTGACCATTAAAGAGGGTTTCATCCCTCCCAATATATATATATATATTCCAGCAGCTGTAATCCTAAACTAGAAAAGATGAAGCTTTGGGGAGCCGCTCACCAGCTGGAGGTGAGAGTTTTCTCGGCATCAGCAGACTGATGTGTGAAAGAGTTGTCCGAATGTGTGATGTTTCCAACCGAGCCCTCAGCGAGGACAGTACTGTACAAGGCAGATGCATTGTGGGATATCTCCATCACGCTGCTTGTGGGTCTCTATCAGTGCGACATGATCGCTTGTGAAGGGTAGATTCTCGCTGAGTTGCCTGTTTCCCTTCATCACCAAAAGGCAGGGGTCGCCGGTATTTTTAGACACTTTCTCTCTTTCCTTCACAAACAGCGCCGGAAATATGAAGCCATAATGTGACCAGGCAGTCAGTGGACATGTTGTGTTCCCACCCTCAGTGAAACATAGCTTGTTTCTTAAGCGTTCTACACATTAGAAAGGAGGGGCCTTTTGGGAGGCATATGTATATTGACATTGTATTTCCTTACATCAAATCTTCCTGCCATAGAGAGAAGTTAGATTATGTTTGAGAGAAAGGGATAAATCCTCTAAGTACAATTGAGACCAATGTCCTCTCCAGCCACACACCACTTATTTTACAGCCAGAATCAACATAATCAGCAAGTGCAACACCTCGGGGATTTGCCGATCTTTTCAGGACGACGTTGCATTATGTAAAGATAACAGGATTTAATGTACTCTGGACAAAAAAAGCTGCAAAACCCATGCAGGGACAGGGAATATCTTTACGTGACATTTGCAAATCCTGAGGCTGTGAGGATGAAGCAATATGTGCACCGACACGATCTGTAAACACAACTGGTGCCAGAAAAGGAAGCCATTTCTATATCTCCATTCAATATGTTAAAGATGAGTCACACAACTTGAAGGATGTGTGTAGGAGGAGAGGTGAGAAGTGAGATGAGGAGTAACTGGGGGGGGGGAGGGGGGATGGACGCATGTGTTGCTGGTGTTACTCTCTGGGCGGCAAGGAAATGTCATTCAGTGCAATCTGTAGGAGGTAAGAGGAAAGTGATGAGGAAGGTGAATATGGGAGGTTCATCCAAATGTCCCACCAACACATGACCTGGAAATTGATCGACACGTGACACATTGAAGGACGTCCCAATTGCTTGAAAGCTACTGCAAAGTGTTATTGCCACATGCCGCTGCCAAGCAAGGTTTTTAGGACGGACCTGGGGTGCCAGAAATGGAAGTGGAAATGCAAAGGGTGAAAGCCAGAGGGCTGCTAACCTTGTCGTCAGTGTGTGTGCCAGCAAGCAGCTGGCGGGAGGGACTTCTGCCTCTCACATCCTGAATCACCTGAGCTCCACAGGATCAAAGCTTTTGTTTTTCACTGTAGCATTACTTCCACTCTGCACAACCTTTTATGAATCTTTTACTTAATTCCAATCTTTTTTCTCAGTTGTGTTTGGCCTCAAAAACCCTTAATGCTAGTCCTGAGCTGCTGAACAATTTCATAACATTCATGTGCTACTTAGTAATTACTTATCTATTATCTATCTATCGAATACACGGGTATCCACACTTTTCAGCCCGTGACCCCCACAATAACAGTGCCAGAGACTGGCGACCTCCTGTCGACGGGGG
>NW_011355035.1:1807-6169 GCF_000735185.1 Notothenia coriiceps
GGGGGGGGGGGGTGCTAGTGAATTACTTTCCGAATTTTTCCGTTTTCAGTGTCACTATTGTCTCACTACTACGCCCCTGAAAATGTCTATGCAAACGTTATTATTAATAATCATTTAAAAAAAAAAACTTTTTGATTTTTATTTTGTAATCATCTCGCGGCCCCCACTCGGGAACCCCTGATCTAATATATCATTCCAATAACTTGTATATAGACTCGTATTGCACTATTCCACTTTTTTTTAAATTATTTTTCTTTTTTTTATTACTTTTAATATAATATAGTTTAATATTGTCTGCTTATCTGTATTATTGGGTTGCATTGCTGGAGAAGCCTGTGACCTAAGATTTTCAACGACATAATTACTCTGTAGCCATGTTAGTTTGACAATTAAGAACCTTGAACCTTGAACCTTGAACCTTGAACCTGAACAACACTTTATATGTCCAAATTATTTGAAGCTAGTACCATAACCTGCCAAAACTAAAGTGATAATTTCTCAGAACCATCCTTGACCTGATTCAGAGAGTGATTGCCTCGGGATAAAAAAGAAAGGAAGTGATGAGAATAATTACCATCTTCACCCTGGGAAGTGTGTGTCCCTGCTGTGTGTGTTTTTGTGATTGCAGAAGGGTGTGTGATTCCGGCACGTGGCAGTAAAAAGGGCTCATGCTGCTGCAGCAACGTGCTTCAGGACATGAACTAAAATATGCTCCGGTGCTTCGAAAGCCATTCACCTCCTGCGTTAAGGGATGTCCCCTTTTTTAGAGCCCTTTTAGAGATAAAAAAAAACAGCACAGTAACCCTTTAAGGGCAAGTGGGACAAACACCTCCCAGGTAACGTGACACTGTTGTTGTGTGAGGTTGAAAGGAGAGCGGTTTGATTCAGTGTCCTATATAACTTGCCCTCACAATATAATTTACAAACCGGGCTACAACTAAACCTGACCGCAAGCTTTGCACACTGTCCAAAACTGTTTCTCTCCCAATGCATGCAGCTTTGTACTTACATCAACTTTTTCCACGCGTGCATTGTACAGCAGTTCATGGGTAGAACTCCAAGTACAAGAGTTGGAAATTGACTACTCTCAGAGTCCGATACGCCTGTCCTTTCAAAGAAACGAAACCAGGACACAGCCACACCAAGACGTAGCTGGAAAAAACGTTTAGGTCATTTAGTAACAAGGACAAAAGGCCACAGGGCTTTAGCGGTACTTTTGCTAGTTTGGGTTGGCAGGAGTATCAGGAAAAAGATCTAGACCAACGATACCAGGGGAGCGAGCGAGGCGCAAAGCATTTAGCAAAGATCAAGGACTGTTCAAAAAACGACAAACTGACATTGGAGACTGTTGAGAAAATACTGAATGTCCTCTTCCAATATCAGAGTCCACATGATAACAAAGGTATCCCAACTGTAGCTGTGAACATGACAGGATGTGTGATGACCTAGAAGAGCATCAGGACTGTTTGAGGCATATGATAGCTCTGTGATTAACATGATGATTCAGCCTCTATGGAGAGAGACATATGACAAGCATGATCATTTCTGACGTGGAGCTAATCTGAAGTAAACATTGAATACTGCTTTCTATTCCTCCATCTTGTGACTGTGTAACTCCCTCTCTTGGATATCAGCATGTGAAGGACACTGTTCAGGAACTAGCTGATGCTCTGTATGTGATGACTACTTCCATTCTGGAGAGGATCACAGATACATGGATCCTGAGATTCAAGCTCAAGCTGGTGACGAGTGATTATAAACATTTTTAAGTATTCAGGAAAAAGTCAGAATGTTGAGAACATTTCACAATTTTGAGATTGAGAAAAAGTCATAATTTTGAGATTTTAAGAAAAAAGTAAGAATTTTGACAGAAAGTCCGAATTTTGAGATTTTGAGAAAAAAGTCCGAATTTTGAGAGAAAGTCCGAATTTTGAGAGAAAGTCCGAATTTTGAGATTTTGAGAAAAAGTAAGAATTTGAAGAGAAAGTCCGAATTTTGAGATTTTGAGAAAAAAGTCAGAATTTTGAGAGAAAGTCAGAATTTTGAGAAAAAGTCAGAATTTTGACATTTTGAAAAAAAGTCAGAATTTTGAGAGAAAGTCTGAATTTTGAGATTTTGAGAAAAAGTTAGAATTTGGGATTTTCAGAAAAAAGCCAACATTTTGAGAAAAAACTCAGTATTTTGTACATGACAGGATGTATGATTAAAGAACCGGTATTCCTCCATCTTGTGACTGTGTAACTCCCTCTCTTGGATATCAGCATGTGAAGGACACTGTTCAGGAACTAGTTGATGCTCTGTATGTGATGACTCCTTCCATTCTGAAGAGGATCACAAATACATGGATCCTGATTATTGAAGCTCAAGCCGGGGACGAGTGTGATTTTTCTAACAGAGACGTTTTTTGGACAGAAGGGGGAATGGATGGAGGGAAATAAAAAGGACAGGTTAAAGGATTGGAGAGACAGGTGTTGTATGTCAGCAGATCAATAGCAGCTAAGGATAGAAGTGTATCAGGATTCTCCTCCACCTCAGCAGCAGGAATAGAAACTGTGACCCTGAGGGAAATCTGTGGACTATAGATTGGTTTAGGGGCCAGTTTCTCATCGATGGGAATTCTGTATATTATTTTGGTCTAATAAATAGACTAAGTGCTTATTTCTCAAACCAACAAATGTCTCTATTGGCTTACTTGTGAAAACAGAAACTATTGTAGGGCTGGTGAATTATGAGCCTATGACCTTCTCCAAAAAGCACTGAAAAGTTGATTTCAATCTGCAAGTACCCTCAAAAACAATGTTCATATATGCCTTGATTTGTACTTAACTGAAAACAAGCACAAAGTGACGGACAGTGAAACAGAATTGACAAACACTTATGTTGACACTTAGATTTAGCGTAACATAAATGAACGATTTGATCAGAGAGGGTTAAACAATGACAAATATGCTCAGTGAATGTGACTTTGAACTCAATGAACCAGTTCAAATCAGCAAAGTGATTTATAATTCTCCCTATATTTCATGTACTGTACATGATGTGCTTGTGAATGCTATATCGTTGGTTAGAATAGCTCAAATAATCTGCCTATAATCCTTAGTTTATCCACAGGATTACCCCTTAGCATGTTAGCATGGGACCAAAGGGTTCAACCATGGATCAGGTTGAATTCCTAAAGGGTGTCTTCTCAGTCTGGTTGGTATTTCTGAGACATTTAGGTACTATACCTTTAAAAAGAGAGAAACTCTGCAGACCATTTACATGCACACAAACTTATAACACACCACAGGAAAGGGAAACCAAAACAAAGCTTTCTAGGTTCCCTTAAAGGTCACCTATTGAATGCATGGATTTCTGCATAGTTGTTCTACAGCATGAATATCTGTCATAGTTTCCTGACAATCGGTTTGATTACCTCGAAAGAGAGAACAGTACTAAAGTTTTGTCCTAAAGTTATGTCCTAAATATATAATTGTGCTCTCGTGGAGCTTGAACCTGGCTTCTGAACTGCGTTGAGCTCAGCTGCTGGGGTCAAGTTGTCTCCAAGAGGGAGAGGAGCTTGTGGCTGCCCCTCTCCCCCATGAGAGCCAGGCTGATATAATACGCCGTCTGGGTGAAGGACCACGATCCCGCCTGTCAGCATCCAGCCTGCTGTCTTCTCTTTGCTCAGCGCGCGGCAGACGCTATGGATTTTCATATATTATTATGCTCAGGCCCCGTGCTTAAATTACACCCTCGCTAAAGGTCACAGCGCTGCACGGAGCAGAGACAAAACAACAAGAGAAGAAGTGGCATCAATAATCCATCAGCGCTCCTCTTGTTTTCTCTAATCTTTATTTCTTCTTGTTCTTTTCCCTTCCCTCGCAGTCCTTTACTTAAAGATCTCCTATCAAGCTGTTTTTGGGCATATATTATGGGTCTCAGATATATAGAAATATACACAAAACATGTCTATAGGCGCTTTCCCACCGCAGTACTTTTCCCACAAAGGTTCATCAGAACTTAGTTCATGAGAACTCTTTAGTTCTCATGAACTAAGTACGCTGACGTCACTTCTTCTTCTTCTGCTTTGGGTTTACTGGCAGGCCGCAAACAACTTCACGGCGTATACTGCCACCCGGAGTCCCCGGCCGGAAGTCCCCGGAGTTGGGGACTGGCTTCAGTAGAAGCTGCTGGGACTCCCAGCAGCTTCTACTGAAGCCTTCAGAGTAAACGGCCAGAACGCAGACACCTCCTCATCTCCTCATAACGCTAATGCGAGGATAATAAAATGGCGGCTTCACAAAACTATCAGAAATAGTAACCTTTTTCTCCCACGAAAGTCCCTGCTCTCTAGCAGGGACGGAAAAGGGGATTAAAAAG
>NW_011355035.1:6209-21900 GCF_000735185.1 Notothenia coriiceps
GTTAATACCATCGTTAAAAGGACCGGATCGATAAGCAGTGTCGATATAAGTAGTAGTACAGTTAAAACCTTAACGATCCGAATAATCGATTAATCGTTTCATTAATCGATAGATTAATCGATTATCAAATTAGTCGTTTGTTGCAGCCCTAGTGTGGATCGAGCGCCACACGGATAGAGCCTTGGTCTGGGAATCAGGGGGTCACAGCAGGTTCAAACCCCACTGCAGTCAGCATGTCGTTGTGTCCCTGGGACACTTCACCCAAATTTGCTCCTGTGGGGATTGCCCACAGTATTGAGTATGTAAGTCTAACAAGTGACATGTCATGTTTACTTTAAATATCTGAGTACTTCAGTCCTTGTAGCTCTGCATGACGGCAACACACTGAGTCAGTGCCAGTAAACACACAGGAAGAGCTCTGCATGACGGCAACACACACACACACACACTAATTGTCTCACACATACAGTTATCCATAAGATCAAATCCTCCTTGAGTGAAAGTATTTTTTTTCTTATCTCTCCTCCCTCTCTATCTTCAGGTATAAGAGCAGTCGGAAGGAGGTCAACTGGTCCAAAGTGAAGAAGCCGGTGTATTTAAGTAAGAGAGGCAGCAAGTTCTCTGATTGGTCAGCCACCTGGGCCGGATACCTCATCAGCAAGGTTAGCTCATTTATCTTTTGAACTTTTGCAGAACCAAACAGATTCATATCTGTTGGAGCCAGTATTTTTGATTTTATAAGAAAGGCCACCTAATTGTGACGTCTGTAGTCAACGCACTATAAAGGACTACATTTCCCACGGCGCCTGTGCTAAAGCCACAGTGATGGGCAACCTGTTGAGAGACGCCGTCGAGGAACAGTTTTTAACCGCACACGTACACATACATACAAATCATACGAGTACCCTTTAAGTTATGAAGTTATAAGCATTATCAAAAAAGAAAGAATACCTAAGTTGTTTGTTATTTTATTTGAGTTTTGCCTATTTCTTTTGAATATTGTAAAGACCTATTTTCTTTGTTGCATGTGCAAAAGTTTGTTATTTTATTTTGAGCAAACACATCGCAACATCGTCTAAATCGGAGGCCAAGCAACACTTCAAACTGTGAGTAATTTAAAGGAAAGAAACGAGTTAGAACTGTCTGTTTAAGGCGTCTAGTGGCTTGATGGAAAGACAAGGGAGGAAGCCACGACAACCAGTGTTTGCCATCAAAGCTCCAGCTCTCCTCGTGCCTCTCTGAGTCCTGACTCTCCATTGCTACAGAAGTTTCCCCCACATAAAGGACATTAAAAAGTGCATTTTGTATGATAGGAGACCTTTAATACATCGTCCACCCATGTCCCCTCTCAGAACAACATATTGTGTAAGCAACAAAAGTGAGAGCTTGACTCCCTTTGATTCGCCAACTGTGCAGACACTCGACTCGCCGTCTCCTCTAACCTGGACCTTCCCACTCAAACACATGATGGCGCTTTATTCGGAAACTCAGATCCGACTCCCTCCTGCTGTGAATACGGGACAGATGCATCGCTGACCTGAACCATATGCTGCTGAAAAACAGGCTTTGAGAAACAGCGACAAGTGCTCAAAGCTCTGGGACTAAATGCTTGATTTACTGCCTCCATCAAGTGTTTCCTTAGTCATTAACCGAAATAAACAACACAACGGAAGCTGCTGCGGCTGCCCACGCGTTTCTCTTTGTGATTGTCACCTTGCTGTATTACCGACGTGCACTTTATTCATCTTCAAGTGGGAAATTGCTGTTGTAAACAAAGCAGAGTGCCTTTAAAGGATTGCCTTGACTGTGTTTTGTGTCGTGATTTCTAAGTGGGTGCCACATTTTAATTGCCTGAGCAGCACATTGTGATTGCATATTGTTTTTGCTTTTCACTCAATGGGACACATTCATCAGAGTTCACAGTGTACTCTGCAAATGACCAATGCAATAATGTCTCCTTCATGTAAACAGGAAACAGTGAAGCTACATGGCGAATTTTGTATTTTTTACCCACTGTGAAGATGAGCCTCCCAGTGTAAATATTTCATAAGGACAGGCAGCAAGGAGCCTTGAAAAACATGACATAAATATTATATAAATAAAATATTCTTCTGTGTTTCTTTGTTGATATCAAACGGCTCTGCCCTGCGAAGAAAGAGGAAAATATCTCTGTGGATGCTTTCCCGACATGTTTGTGCGATTAAAAATGAAACAGCGAGAAAATGAATGTGCAGTTGAAGTCATCGTTAGACGAAGAAAACCGATGTGCTTGAGAGTAAACAAGAGAAATGGCTTCTTATTCAACAGAAACAGGAATAGGGGTCTCAGTGTTTCTCGAAAATGAGATCGATGTCCAGTGTGAAGAAAACCATTATCACGAATGGTCTTATTCTCCATGGAGATGTTGGAAGAGGTTAACCTGCATGATTCAAAGGTCTGAAAATAGTCCCAGATTTCATGGCAGAGGATTGATTTGTTTTTGTTTAGAAGCCAAGTAATGGATACATGGAGGCACTCAGGTTGCTTGACGGTTGCAGTCACGTAAACCCGATTGTTACCTCCAAATGGAGCACATTATTTCTTGTCTCGGTGACCTAGATGGGAACCGCATTGCCCTCCAAAGGATGTGTTTTAAATGAGGTCAGACTCTTCTCAGATGGAGGTCTGAGATCCTCAAAAAGAATTGTCGCGCGGCAGTGACAAAAGTTAGAAGCTGTTAAAGCTCCATCAGACAGTCAAGATTCAAGATTCAATATGTAAGGCTTCTATTGTCATGCGTACATACAGTGTAGTTATGTCGATGAAAATGTTAGGTCCAAGTCTCCTCCAGCAGTGCAACACAATAAAACAGATAAAATATTGCAAGTAAATACAACAGAATAGAATAGACGTAGTGCCATAAGAGTCTATATTCAAGTGATGAATAATTTGTAAGTTGCAAACTGGTGAATGTTATGGATGTTCTTAGTTCAGGTGTTTAACAGGCTTATGGCCTGTGGGGCATGATGTTGATACTAAAGAGTGGCAGAGTCCCATCTGTCTTTGGAAATGCACCCAGCAGGAAGCAAAGGTTGATTCCAAGTGTCAGCTGTTACTTAAAGTGCACCTATCATGCTATTTTTAGGCAATAGCATAGGTCTCAGATGTATAAAAATTAGGGCCGGGACTTTAACGCGTTAATTAAGATTAATTAATTACACAAAAATTAACGCGTTAAAAAAATTTTTTAACGCGTTAATTTTTGTGTAATTAATTAATCTTAATTAACGCGTTAAAGTCCCGGCCCTAATTTTTATACATCTGAGACCTATGCTATTGCCTNGCTTCCACAGATTTTTTTATGTATTTTTTGTCAAAGCATTTCATGTATTCATTGCTATCGGGATGTTAAGAGCATTCCATGGAATATAACAAAAAGTGTTTCTCGAGCCGGTTTCTCAAACTTACCTACCCCACCTTTAACTGCAATAAATTGAAAGAGAAAGACAGCAGACTCAGATTGGAAGAAGTTGGAATGGAGAGAAAGTCCAATTTAACATTTTAGAGAGCCAGTCCTTTTCTTCGCTGTCTAATGTGCTTATAAGTCAGGAAAATGCTGCCTTCTTATTGCCTGCCAACAGCTCAGTCATTAGGGAGGAAGACGGATGGAGAGGGGGAGAGGATAGAAAGCCAGACAGAAGGGAAGATAGGGAGGGGTTGAAGTATGCGGCACTAGAATACAGCAGACAAAGCCACATGAAAAAAAATCATTAGATAAAAAAAAATGACAAGCGCCATTGATTTCTCTTCTTCACTTGAGTTGTTTTCAGCCTCCCGCTGCGCCTTCTCACAGCAATCTGAGAGACCACCTGAGACGCCGGCTGCTTATACCTTTCATCCATATTTCTTTCCTCTGTGTTTCTTCCCCTCTCCAGCTCCTCTTGCCTTTTATTTCCTGTCATTTCTGCCAAGCAATTTGCCTTTTCTCCTCCTTGAACTTCCATCTTGTTAACCTGTGGCTTCTCTCTGTCACACACACAGCCCTCTATAATCTAACCTCTTTCAGACAGATTGTTTTCAGTCTTATGATGATGACTTGTGTTCAGATGTTGGCTGTGGTATTGAACCAAATAGTGTTTCAAATGTGTTGGCGCATTTAAGGTCTAACAGGAAGCTCTGACATTGTTAATTTAGGAGTTTGTTATAAAGTGGTGAGGTGAGGACGTATTTTTGTCCCAAGACTAAGAGCAATGGGATGTTTCCAATGCATTTTGAAATATTGCGGTAAAAGGCATCTGTGGAAAACATGATACTTACACGTTTGGTTAAAGCGTGAATACCAGAAGTAAGTAGCTAACGACTTTACGTCACTACCGCTAAGCTAATGTTGCGCTTCAGGACATGTAGAAGTTTAAAGGTCCCCTATTATACTGTTTTTAATCAATATATCACAGGTCTCAGATATATACAGAACCTGTCTCTGATTGGCTCGAAACTCCAAACCGATCATTGCATCATTACCCATAATCCCCTCTGTTTCAGCCCTGTTTCGAAAGTGCTGATTCTCTGTCTGTTACTTTAGATGAAAATAAGGAGCCCCTCCCCACGCCCCTCTGAGAGAGATTTGGTTACAAAGAACTCAATGGTGCTCTAGGAGGAGATTCAGGTGATAAGGGGGGGGGGGTTACCTTGGTTGGTGATTGGCTAATGGTTACACAAGCCAAAACATCGTTATGACATCATAAAGTTGCCAAAATCTGATCAGCTCATTTTCGGACAGGTTTTTATAGAAATGGATCAGGACAAAAAGAGAGAGAATCTTTGTTCCTGAAACTTTCAGAGTTTCTTTCCACAGAGGGGACACATGTTGATGTAGAAGAGACATGAAGAAGAGGGGACACATGTTGATTTAGAAGAGACATGAAGAAGAGGGGACACATGTTGATTTAGAAGAGACATGAAGAAGAGGGGACACATGTTGATGTAGAAGAGACATGAAGAAGAGGGGACACATGTTGATGTAGAAGAGACATGAAGAAGAGGGGACACATGTTGATGTAGAAGAGACATGAAGAAGAGGGGACACATGTTGTTGAAGAAGAGACATGAAGAAGAGGGGACACATGTTGATGTAGAAGAGACATGAAGAAGAGGGGACACATGTTGATGCAGAAGAGACATGAAGAAGAGGGGACACATGTTGATGTAGAAGAGACATGAAGAAGAGGGGACACATGTTGATGTAGAAGAGACATGAAGAAGAGGGGACACATGTTGATGTAGAAGAGACATGAAGAAGAGGGGACACATGTTGATGTAGAAGAGACATGAAGAAGAGGGGACACATGTTGATATAGAGGTGACATGAAGAAGAGGGGACACATGTTGATATAGAGGTGACATGAAGAAGTGGATTTTATGTCGTAAAACAAAACCTGGACATCTTACAGTATAAGCTTGTTTCAACCATAGACCGTATTCAAGATGAGGGAAGCAGTAATGCTTACTAATTCTTGGGTTTAGATCTTAGTCCTGCGTCACATTTTTGTCATTGCGCTCCAGTTATTCCATCTTCACTCAACCCTCACCATCCAACTACCAGCTTTCAATAAATCCGATTAAGGCTCACCTAAAAATATTTTCATTATCAGTTCATTATCAGTTAATTATCAGTTCATCGTCAGATAACGTTCTCCAGTTCTCAATGTCTCGCTTGAGATATAAAATAGTTGGCAGAACCAAGAAAACGTCACAAGTTCCTAGAGCCCAAAGACACATTATCAAATGTGTCTAAGACGTAAAGATATTCACAGCAGAGAGGTCTATGAAAAACAGCAAATATTCTCATCATAACAGAACATGTTATACATTATTATAACCTCATTCCCAAAAGTGCTTTCTCTCCATGTCCCCGTCCATCCAAAACCTTTTCTTCTGCTAAAACTCTGACCTATAGCTTCATTACATCAAGACTCAGTCGTCCAATAGCATATTATGGTACTTTCTCCGAAGGGCAAGTAGGCTCATGAATCCAAATGTTTTTGGCAGCATTCAGTAAGGCACCGGCGTACAGGTTTATCAGTTCATTTGCATTCGTTAGCTTCTCATTGTTTTGGGCATGGGTTGTGTTAACATGTCAAGTCCAATATGACCTTTGATTGTAGCTCTGTTAAAACCAAATCAGTACATGTGAGGGCCATAAAATTAAAATAAATAAGCTGTGAACGGCTCTTAAATCCCTTGGAAAGCTGAGGTGAACTGTTGGTTTCTCATTATGAGCGACCCCTTTAACATAACTAACGCCATGTGATCCGGTGTTAATACAAAAGCATTGATAATTGAATATTTAATTGACCTAAACCTGCCTAAAAGTGTTCTTTAAATGCACATATAGATCAGAATGTGGCCTTTAAAGACTCATTCTTCCATCAATCCTGTTCCTTTTGTCTTCTCGCTCCATATTCTGCCACTGCTGGTAAAGTCTGCTGATCAATACCGATCAATTAATCAAGTCTTCATGACGTGTTCTCCTTCGTCAGAGCCAGCAAGAAACAAAGAATAGAGAGGTGGGAGAACAGAGGGACGATTGATGGAGGTATTGAAGGAAAAAAGACATTAATGGAGTGGTTAAAAATAAGAATGAGGGCTGGTCCTCGGTGTGGAGCTCCACAGTTTTCAGAGCATGTACAAATCCTGATTATAACTCGAAGAAGGAGCACACGTGTACACACACACACACACCATATAGTTCTCTGTAATATACAGCCGCTATGGATATGAGAAAGAGAGAGGATATGAGAAAGTAATAAAGGTCACATAAGAGCAGAAGGAAAGGTTTAAAAAGTGGTATTGACTGCAGGGAGAGGAAGATAGAGGATATCTCTCTCTGATTGAACCAAAGGTAAAATATACATATTTATGGAAGAAAATCTACTACAGGAATTATCAGAGAACAATTCAGAAGACTGCGAAAGGATTTTACAATTTCATATTGCCTGAATATGCATTTTATTATTAACATTTTGAATATCCGTTATAGTTCACAATGATCATCAAGTTATTCTCATGGACATTGAATATACCGACTATTTCCATTAGCGATTAAATGGAAGATATTTTTTGTGTCCCTCTTTTTTAGAGACATTCAGTGTATGTATCATGTAAAAAAAAAACACATTTGAGCACCTTGAAGCAGCACATTTTACCCAATTTTCACGCCAAACCAGATTTATCGATTATCAAACTGGCTGCGAAACCTATTTCTCAGAATAAATGACTATTGGAGTGAAAATCCGGAATGGAAAATGGCAATTGTCTTAACAATATGTAAAATATTGTATTTGTATTCAACTTAATTTGCAACTTTTTATATGTAAGCTTTTATGAAGCAATGCAAAAAATAATATAATTACAAATAAATAAATAGAAATACACTTGTCTTGCCATCATTAGTTACAAAAAGGTGCCACAACAAAGCTGAGAATCCCAATCCCACCACCTACGTTTGCCAAGATATGTCCAAATCAAAATATGATCAGCCGACTACCCAGGGAAAGGTCGGAGAATTTAAATGAATGTCTGTATTTATGTATAATTTGCCAAGACTTGGAAGGAAAGGGTTAATGTACTGTATGTATGTGTATGTGAGCATAACGTGTAGATTTGAGTGGACTGTAAACTGAGGCTGGTGACATTTGTATGTACATCTCAATGTAAGTTATATATTTTTGTAATAAATAAAAAGTTCTAAAAAACTAAATATGATCAGGAGTTTGTGATAAAAATCTTTTGGATTCAAGCAGGGCTGGGACAGAAAATCGGCCCTGGCATTTTGGCCCAGACCGGCCCACAACAATCAAACAAAAACATATTGGCAGCTCCTGACCTGAGGAACATGTTTACAATCAGTGCAAGAAAACTACCAACATGCATGTACCAGAACAAAAATAGAAGGAATATCCAGATGGCCAGTCCAGCCCTGGATTCAAGATAAGAACAGAACAACAACCTGTTCCCAGCAGCAATGAGCACTGAACAAAATTGGGCTCTTCGCTCTTGGTTGAAGGTTTTCTCCTTAAAGGGGACCTATCATGCAAAATGCACTTTGTGATGTCTTTTATACATCAACATGTGTCCCCGGTGAGTCAGGGAACTCACGCAGCGTCAGAAAATAAAACCCTCTCTCTTCTCCTCCATACCCAAATCTCTAAAAACGGGGGAACAACGGAGCTGATCCACATTTGCGTCCGATATGACGTAATATCTGAAATGTGGACCCACGGCCCTATCAGAAACGTTGCTATCAGAAACAATGCCCGACTGTTTTGGACGTAATATGGTCGGTGTTTACATTAGCATCGCTAACACTCAGAGCTAACCTGTACTGGAGAGCATGTGTGTGAAGAAGCAGGAAATAAAAAGGAACTCACCTTGTGGTATAACCGGCAAGAGAGAAAGCCTTTGAGCTCCATACTGTTTCAGAGATAATCCTTGATAATCCATGATATGGCGTTTCATCACGGCAGTGTTTAGTTTAGACAGTAGCTGCCGGGTCCCGCATGAGCTCAGACCCCTCCTTTGTTTTTTTAAAGCTTTATACCCCAAATCAGCACTCAAGAAACAGGAAGTGAAATAGAGGGATATGAGGCATGGCTAGAATGGGTGATCTGTTTGGTATTTTGAGCAAAACACTTCATAGACATGTTTTTTATATATTTTTATACATCTGAGACCTATGCTATTGCCTAAAAATAGCATGATAGGTGACCTTTAAGTTAGAAGTTAGAAAAATCAATCAAATGTGGGTACATTTTTCTTGATACTTGAAAATGCTTTATTAAGGAACAGCNAATACATGAAATGCTTTGACAAAAAATCCATAAAAAAATCTCATCTGTGGAAGCCGTGGCGCTGTAAAAAGCACGACCAATCATCTGAGCCGGCCCGGCTAAAGTAACTGGATGGCCTACCTGCCTGTCAGCCTTCCATCTGTGCACAAACTCATCTCGTGCCCTCATTGGTCATGTGCACGTTCGTGTGTGTTGGAGGAGGGGCTCTGTAAGGAAGTGGCACATTTTTTCCGGCTGTGTATTTTCAAATTCGAGCGCACTCGAGCCGGTTTCTCCAAAATTACCTACCCCACCTTTA
Organism: Notothenia coriiceps; assembly: GCF_000735185.1. Lineage (NCBI taxonomy): Eukaryota > Metazoa > Chordata > Actinopteri > Perciformes > Nototheniidae > Notothenia > Notothenia coriiceps. The sequence continues at coordinate 15,336 of NW_011355035.1, forward strand.
AACTTGGCCTGACGTATTGTAACAAGTCAAAATCTTAAAAATATAGATTTTGCTGCAGGATATATACGATTATTGGAGTCTATTTCCTACTCGAAACACAGCCTGAAGTGCCTTATCTCCGAGCTCAGTCTGCATTTTCGCTTTAAGTGTTTGTATGTTTCTCACGTCATACACAAAGGTTATATGTCATTTCCAATATTGAGCAAGTTTCATGAAAAAGTACTAAATAATTTATGAATTTGAACTGAATTAAAAAGTAGGACTTTATTATGACATTACTCAACCAGAAAATACATTTGTTTCATTACTTGTTTTTTTTCAACAAGGGAAAAATTCAGATTCTGTTGGTTTCAAATCGTTTTCATTTTCCGGACTTCAAACATTGTCAGTATTGTTCCTTCTTAAAGAGGCCCTATTTTGTCTTTCTCTTTCAATTTATTGCAGCTAAACTTGGGCTGACGTATTGTAACAAGACTTTTTATTAAAAACCTGGTATCGGCCAGGGAGTCTCACCAGAGTCATCTCTACCTCGGGTGATGAGCCTCCCCAAACCACAGCAATATGCTTTTAATACGTCTTATTTCACATTGTCCGCCCACAGAAATCATCCCAGCCTGCTGTGGGAGGATTTCTCTCAACAGTCTGCAGTGAAACCTGCTCCAATCCTCCTCAAGGAGCGTCTAACCCCAACGCAAAGAATTAAATTACTTTTAGTGCACGCTGATGTGCCATAAGGTGCTTCTGAGGGTTTTAAGGGCAATAAAAGTGGCCTTATAAAAAAAATCAAATTATAATGTTGGCACGAAATATCAGCCACTGGCAGCTTAAAGGAAGCATCCCTCAAAGGTTTTATTCTAAAGGTTTACCATGCAGATTCATCGCCTCATCTTACAAGTCATGGATCTAGTGTATTGTTATTGAAATATAAACCTTGGTGATCTTTCAGAAAGTTTAACACACTGAGACTTTTATAGTAGCATCGAAAAATCCATCGGGGTGAAAACAAAATCTTAAATATATTGTTTTTTCTTCATGGTATATAAAATAGTTTGATCCAGTTCACAATGTGAGTCTGTTTCCTTATCGAAACATAGCCTGAAGTGATTTATCTCCTAGCCTAGTTTGCATGTTATTTGTTTGTATGTTTCTCACGCCATACACAAAGGTTATATGTCATTTCCAATAAAGGCAGTATTGAGCAAGTTTCATAAAAAAGTACTTAATAATTTACTCATTTTTACTGAATTAAAAAGTAGGACTTTCTTTTTGCATTACTCAACCAGAAAATACATTTGTTTCAGTAGTGTTTTTTTTTTAAATCAGAGAAACAGATTCAGATGTTGTTGGTTTAAAATCGTTTTCATTTTCTGTGCTTCAAAGATTATCAGTATTGTTCCTTCTTAAAGAGGCCCTATTTGGCTTGTTTTCCCTTTCCTGTAGTGTGTAATGTGTGGTCCTGAGTCTCGACTGAATCACGGGGTTCAATCTTACAATTAAAGTATTAATAATTGCTAAAATCTGTTGTTATGCCTGTGGTCTCCCTTGTTTTAAAGTCAGTTAAGAATTGAAAATCCTCTCGTGTGCGATAGGCTTCACGAGCATCGGGCTCTTGGACTGGAGGGATAGATGAGTGATTAGTGTCTGAAGATGGAGGGATGAACGATGGAGGGTTCAGATTTTGGGGGCTGTTAGGGAATAATTTGCTTAGGTATTCAACCTTTGACACAGTTCATCACGTTCTCCTCTCACTGTCTCCTTTCCCACGGCTTAGGTCTACGGACTTGGGTATTGCTGCTATCTCTCTTAAGGAGGGGCAGCTTGGACGCATTGTTGTTGCCAGTCTATGACCGAGCACAAGCCGCAATGAGGTCGTTTACTGTGAGGGACGAAGGTTCCCTGGAGCACATTCTTTCCTATGGACGAGAGCTCTAGTTAGATTCAGGGTCCATATTTGTTTAGTCTCACTGATAAAGAATGTTGATTATTACACTCCGAACTAGTTAAAACCTCGAGCTGCAGAAGAGTTCTTCAGAATTGGTTTGGCAACCGCTGTGTCAACTCGTGACACACCACCTGTCTTGTGAATTCTCCGGCCGTAACTCCAAATAAACCGTCAGCGTTTGACATCAAAGCTCCAGCTCTCCTCGTGTCTCTCTGCTACAGAGGTTTCCCCCACAGGGGCCACAGGGGGTTTTAAACAACTGTCTCTGGCGAGGAAAGAATCATTGTACACGTCTGTGATCCTCAGGCAGAAAGAGAGGCGCATGGTGAGCTTTCAGCGGTCAAAGCTGGGTTAATGAAAGAAAGAAAAACACCACGGTGAAAAGGTCGAAGTGTTGCAATAGCATTTGTTGTGCGGTTGTAGCTAGTAGAAAGCCTTCCTGTGAGTTACACTCGGTCGCTTTCTGAGATTTGGTTCTCCAGGGCTTTGTCCAAATCTGTAGTGTGATTTAACCCCTTCTCTAGCAGACGTGTTGTTGGTCCAATAGAGACTAAGTGTGTTTATAATCAATAAGCATCAACACTAAAATGGCATGGTTAGTTTCTGTAACAATCTATGAGCTTTTTTTCCAAGGTTATTCCCAGCTCTGTTCAATTTGGTATCAAAGTCATTTCAAAATATTTGCTAGCAAGAGGTTTTGTATTCGTCTGTCAAGTTATCAGCAGAAAAGGTTTTCATGAAACTTGGTGGAACCACAAAAGGACATTTGGATTGTTAGGTTGAGACACAATTTCAATATCTCTGTTACTCTTTGTGCCATCGGGCCTCTCTAGTTTATTCATGTTATGTCGGGATAGTCGAGAAAAATATTTCCTGGAAATTCCCATGATGCCCCTTGAAGTCCGAATAGCATCTTGAGAACTCGTATTGACCTGCTGGTAAAACACAACGCATCTTCTTTGAGTCGTCCATGTTGATTCTGCATTTTGACTTTAATGAAGTTAAGACTTTTAAACTTGGGGAATAGGACCATCGCAGGAGTTTTGGGATCCACCATTGGCCTTGGTGGCAGTCTGCATTCCTTCAGTGTGATTCACGGTTCCTTTCAGGATTGATTGCATGGCCAATAGGAAAAGTAAAATGTCATAATTACAAATAAATCACATAACTGAGCAATTGTTTTCTTACAGACCGTTCTGGGAACTTTTTGAACTCTGCAAAGTTATACTCTCTAAGGATGTCTCAGAACTTTTTCTGAAATATTGAGTTCATTAAATTGCAGTTTGGAAAAACTGTTCCAACGAAAGTTTCCGGGGTTTTTAACCATATCATGGTTTTCATCAATGCTCAGTTATCCAGACAGTATTACCTTTGTTGCCATAAACCCATTTGACCATACATACATTGATGAGGACACACTTCATGTACTTTTAAACTTCATTGTACTTTCTGTTTTCTTTCTTTGTATTCAATTTCCTTATTAACTTTTGCTACGAGCCAATTAGGGGGATAGTTTGCTCTGTGAGTCTGTGTGTCATTTGTGGCACTTGCTGCTTTAATTAGTGAATCTTTATCTATCCAATTAAATCTCATCCTCTCATTAAAACCCTTTCTTCTTATTCATCTCCTGACCCACACGTCCAGACACACAAAGAGCTACAGACCGCTTCAGTTTTTTGTGTTTGCCTATTTGACAGTTAAATGTATCTCCACAGGTTCTAAAAGCTGTATGCGTCACTGCCTGTAAGACAGGTGTGTGCTTTCCAAACACAGCGGTGCATTTGCTCCGTTCTCTGCCTTGCCTGTTCAACTGAAACACACAAACTAATGTTTTATGGTGAGACATAGTTGTTTTCAGCTTTCAGCACTGCAAACACCACTCAATAACTCCTCGAGGAAAAGCTATTCGTTTGCTTTTGTCCTTCGATCGTGTTTGGAGGTAAAGACTGACTGAGCTGTACTTGGTGGCGTATCAATTCTGTCACATTTAGTTTGAATGTGGTTGTATGAGGCTGTACTTTATACATCCATAGTTGGTGTATAAAGAAAAGTAGATGGTGTTCAGATCATCCCCAGTTTCACAATGTCAGGTTAATTGTACTCCATCGTACATTTTTACGACCTACGCCTTACCTTGACATGAAACAGGCCTTTTTGGAAAGGAACCAAAGCCTTTATATCTATCTCTGACCTCACTTAAATGGTCAATCTGAATTAAAGTCACACAATAACACAAACTAACCAATCAAGGCAGCCATAGGGTCAAATAATTGGATTTTATGCAGTTATGATCATTTATTTTCATACATTCCAGTTACCTATGCATCCTGACCCTGTGCTTCTCTCTGCTGTTCCCTGAGAAAGCTATTTGTAAACATTAAAGTTGTTTCCATTTTGTTTTCACTCCGTTGTTTTTCCATTTCCTGATTATATCTATTAGATTCCCTTGAAAATAAACCCGCTGTCAGGACCTCGACTCAAACTGATGAACCCAAATGCACGACCCAGAGACAAGGTCTTGAATATACAGTTCAGGTAATCCCTCTTAACAGAGTAGGTGGTGGAAATAACAAAGGGCGCTCACAAGGACGAAAAAACTAGCGTAACAAAAAGAGGACTTAATAAAAACGTACGCCTAACAAAATAAACAAACATAAGAAAACCTGACATGAGAGAAAGCAATCCTTTCTGAGGCTTGGCACGACCATTCGAGGAAACAAACAAGACGAACTGACACAGGACAGGGGAGAGACAGGACAATTTAAACATGAGCTGAGCGGGAACAGGTGAAAACAATCAGAGGCGGGGCAAACACTGATGATGGCGGGAAAAACACACTGGGTGCGTCTCACTTCGGTTATTTTTCATTTCCTCGCTCCTCGGGCTCGGTTTCACCGGAAGCAGATTTGTCTGCGCCATCTTGAGTACCGTCCCAGTGGCCTTATTTGTGCCCGAGGATCGAGGATCGAGGAACTACCAGACCATCCTCCGGTGAAATCCTCAGACACTCGCCCCGCCCCCTTACTGTGTAACGCTCACTGATTGGACGATGCAGCGCATGCACTGATCTGGCTGCTGTCAGACGATTATCACAAACGGACGTCACTTCACGTGACGCTCCGGAGGAAACAACGTCCCATTGCTCTTAAAGCTAATGTCCTTGCTTCTCGTGGTTGCCTTGCGTCTCTCCTTCCCTGGTGGGAGGGACTAGTCGCAGGGAAACAACGCAAGTGAGGGACGCAAGGAATCCATTTAACCGAAGTGAGATGCAGCTAATGAGGGAAGAAACAGGGCCTGAAATGAAAGACAAGAGGTAAATACAAAATAAAACAGGAAATGACAGACGAAATACATAAACATAACCAACACATTTGACGAGACACAACACCCGCCCGTTCACAATTTAAGATAAAGCATAAATGTCAGCGTTCAGGCATTTAGTCAAGCGCCTTCAGAACGAGGGAACTAATATGAGTTTAATTTTGTTTATAGAGTAAACAAACGATGGGCAATGTTTGCTAATTATCTGAAGTTCTCAGCAGGGTCTCACATGCCTCACACCAACTGTTTGACTTTCTCAAATTCTTATAAAAACAAACAGGCCTGTGCTTGTCGGTGTAATTACCTCGAGAGACTGTGGAGACGCTGGACGTCGGGGGAGGTTGGTCGAGTCTCATATGAGGAGTTACAGCAAATCCCCAGTGATACCGCAATATAAACACACAATTAAACTTCTTCACACAACACCAAATAAACTTCTTTGATGGCAGACCACCGGCTAATTAGCTGTCCGGCGCAGGGAAGCAAAGCTAACAAGCACACGGTTAATCCCCTAAAACACCACGTATTATCCCCCCTGAAAACACACAGAGCACCTTCATTGTTTCCATGAAATTCTGAAATGTTTTCCACTAAAAACTCAAGACATTTTACAAACAGTATCCAGCTATAAACACCTCGAAGAAGGAGCTCAGGCCACATAATGTTAGCTAATAGTCTAGAGGTAATGGCAGTCTTTTGTGTATTAAGTTTGAACAGAAATGTAGTTCTGACGCATACACATTTCTGTTATGTTTATCATTTAGTTAAATTAGTCATTATCCTGTAACTGCCATCTGTCGCCACAGTATTGTTTTTAAAGGCAAGGCAAGGCAAGTTTATTTATATAGCAATTTTCAACACAAGGCAATTCAAAGTGCTTTACAAAAAATGAAAGACATTAAGAAAGTGGCATTTAAAATCAGTCATTAAAAAGAAAAGCTAATAAAATAAACATTAAAAGAAAAAATACATGGATAAAAGTTACAGTGCAGTCTAAGATATGAATAGTTCAATTAAAAGCAGCGACAAAAAGAAAAGTCTTCAGCCTGGATTTAAAAGTAGTAAGAGTTGCAGCGGACCTGCAAGTTTCTGGGAGTTTGTTCCAGATATTTGGAGCATAATAACTGAACGCTGCTTCTCCATGTTTAGTTCTGACTCTGGGGACAGAAAGCTGACCAGTCCCTGAAGACCTGAGAGATCTGGATGGTTCATCATTTAGCAGGAGGTCAGAAATGTATTTTGGGCCTAAACCATTCAGTGCTTTATAAACAGCAGTAGTATTTTTGAAATCTATTCTTTGGC
>NW_011355036.1:0-3765 GCF_000735185.1 Notothenia coriiceps
GCCACCTGAGAGAGAGAGAGAGGTTACACCTGAGAGAGAGAGAGAGAGGTTACACCTGAGAGAGAGAGAGAGGAGGTTACACCTGAGAGAGAGAGAGAGAGAGAGAGAGGTTACACCTGAGAGAGAGAGAGGTTACACCTGTGAGAGAGAGAGGTTACACCTGAGAGAGAGAGAGGTTACACCTGAGAGAGAGAGAGAGAGAGAGAGAGAGGTTACACCTGAGAGAGAGAGAGAGGGGACACGTGAGAGAGAGAGAGAGAGAGAGAGAGTTACACCTGAGAGAGAGAGGTTACACCTGAGAGAGAGAGAGGTTACACCTGAGAGGGAGAGAGAGAGAGAGAGAGAGAGAGAGAGAGAGAGAGAGAGAGAAAGTACTCTTACCTGTGTGAGGGGGGGCAGTGTGTGTCGAAGGGGAGAGACGGTCAGCTCTCTGCTCCTCCTGTCTGGGATACAACCTGCTTTAAACTACACACACACACACACACACACACACACACACACACACACACACACACACACACACACACACACACACACACACACACACACACACACACACACACACACACCTTAAACTTTGTGGTTGCGGTGGGAAATTGCAACGTTAAGGTGGATGTTTGCAGGTGTAGGAGGATAGAAGGTTAGGAGAGGAGGAGAGGAGGACAGGAGAGGAGGAGAGGAGGACAGGAGATGAGGAGAGGAGGAGAGGAGGACAGGAGATGAGGTGAGGAGGTGAGTTTCTCACCCTCTTCTGCTGCTGGTTGCTGGTTTGATTCCTGCTGTTCTTCATCTGTTCGTCCAGCCAGCGCCGTCCGTACTGATGAGAGAGGAGGACGCTGAACGGGTCTGACGCCCTGCTGATCAGTTAGTCACTGTTACTATAGTAACCATTAACTGTTACTATAGTAACCATAATAACCGTTAATGTTATAGTAACATCATAATACTATAAGTAGTAACTATAGTAACAGTTAACCACTAACAAGAGTTTCCTCACTTGGTCGTGACTCCGAACGTGATGTCGGGCACCGCCGGGCGCCGTGAAGCCCCGCCCCTCTTTGGTATGGGGTCGTGGCCCTGGCTATAGGCCCCGCCCATCTGAGCGCGGTATTGGCTCAGCTCCTTGGACGTCACGATGCCGGAGCGCACGGCGTCTCGGTTCAGAGACAGAAAGTCCGGAGGGAGGGGCTGCGAGGGGGCGGAGTCAGAACGCCTCTGCACCAACCAGCTGGAGAGGACTGAGAGAGAGACTACACTCAGGAACTACAACTCCCAGAGTACTGAGAAAGACTACACTCAGGAACTACAACTCCCAGAGGACTGAGAGAGAGACAACACTCAGGAACTACAACTCCCAGAGGACTGAGAGAGAGACTACACTCAGGAACAACAACTCCCAGCTGGAGAGGACTGAGACGGAGGCCGTTTCTCAATGTCGAGTATACCTGCTGCAGAGCCACTATTTCAAGTATACTACGTCATTGAGTGGCGCTGAATGCTGGGCATTTAACATGCATTTAAACAGTCCTTCGGCGCCACTCGATTACGTAGTATCCTTGAGATAGTGGCTCTGCAGCAGGTTTACTCGACATTGAGAAACGGCCAGAGACAACACTCAGGAACTACAACTCCCAGCTGGAGAGGACTGAGAAAGAGACAACTCCAAGAAGACCTTGCTGCAAAAAACAACGCTCGGAAACTGCAACTCCCAGCAGGCCTCACTGCAAAGAACAACGCTCAGAATCTACAACTCCCAGAAGACCTTGCTGCGCAGAACGCCACGCAGGAACTACAACTCCCAGAAGGCCTCAAAGCAAAGAACAACGCTCAGAATCTACAACTCCCAGAAGACCTTGCTGCGCAGAACGCCACGCAGGAACTACCACTCCCAGAAGGCCTCACAGCAAAGAACAACTCCCAGAAACTACAACTCCCAGAAGGCCTCACTGCAAAGAACAACGCTCAGTAACTATAACTCCCAGAAGGCCTTGCTGCAAAGAACACCGCTCAGGAACTTTAACTCCCAGAAGGCCTCGCTGCAAAGAACACTGCTCAGACACTACAACTCCCAGAAGGCCTTGCTGCACAAAACAGCGCTCAGAAACTACAATTACAACATTTAAATAAACTATGAAATATAGTCCAGACGGTTTAAGCCTACACACATTATTTATTTATTTTTTAACAAAGTGCCTCTTGAGGGCATGAAGTGACAAAAACGTTCAACAGGTCTCCATTAAACCCCATTGTAAGTTCAGCCTGATCTTTCCTCACAGCAGCAAAAAGTACACTTCAGATACTCAAGGTCCTTGACATGCTTCCCCCTTTGAAATTTCACCGATATCTGTTACGGTTCTTCAACAAAACATTCACATGTAAGAGGTTTATCTCTCATTCAGAACAATGCAAAGGCTCTCCTCTCACTGATTACTGCACATCACCATGGAAACCTTTGATCTCTGGGCTCAAGCACAGGTGTTTCCTAATGTCGTCACCTCCAACACAAACACCTGTGTGATGATGTCATAACTCCAACTGACATGCTCAGAACGCCACCAGACATCACATGATAATAATAATAATGATAATAATACATTTGATTTATATAGCGCTTTTCACAACTCAAAGACGCTTTACAGTATGAGGGAGGGTAGGCAAACAAGGACAGGCAAAAAAATAAATATAGTAAAATAAAATAAACAAAAAAAGGCAGTCAAGAGGAAGTTGATTGAGAGGGGGGGGGGCTTATGGGTAGACAGAGTTGAAAAGATGTGTTTTGAGGCGGGACTGAAAGACTGTGAGGGACTCAGAGTCACGGAGATCTTGGGGGAGGGAATTCCAGAGCATAGGAGCTGCCACTGAGAAGGCTCTGTCCCCAAAGCTGCAGAGTGTGGATGTGGGAATGGATAGAAGTCCGGCTGCGGTGGATCTGAGGGACCGTGGGGGTTGATAAGGAGTGAAAGGTTTGTGAGATAAGGGGGGGCCAAATGGTGGAGTGCTTTGTAGGTGAGGACCAAATTTTGTATTGATGCGATGGGAGACAGGAAGCCAGTGGAGTCTTTGAGGACTGGGTGATGTGATGCCATGATTTGGTATGCGTGAGGAGACGTGCAGCTGCATTTTGAACCCGTTGGAGTCTGTTGAGGGATGTAGTGCTGATGCCGTAAAGAAGTGAGTTGCAGTAGTCAAGGCGGGAGGAAATGAAGGCATGGATTAGTCGTTCGGCTGCAGGGCCGGTGAGAGAGGGTAGGATTTTTGCAATATTGCGGAGATGGAAAAATGAGGTTTTGACTGTTTGGCGGATGTGAGGTTCGAGGGAGAGGGTGGGGTCAAAGATTACGCCAAGGTTGCGTGCCTGATTGGAGGGGGAAACAATGGTGCCATCGATGGTGAGTGTGATGCTAGTGACCTTGCTGAGGGTGGATTTGGAGCCAATTAGGAGGAGTTCTGTTTTGTTGCTGTTCAGTTTGAGGAGGTTATGTTACATCCAAGTTTTAATAGCTGTCAGACAGGAATCGATGTGGGTAAGGGGTGGGTTATGGAGGGATTTGGTGCTGAGGTAGATCTGAGTGTCATCAGCATAGCAGTGGAAGTCCAGGTTGAAGTGGCGGAGTATCTGACCGAGGGGCAGGATGTAAATGATGAAGAGGAGGGGGCCAAGTACTGATCCTTGAGGAACGCCTTGGGTGACTGAAGCTGTGGCAGAGGAGTGGTTGGGGAGGGAGATGAAGTGGGATTGTTCAGTGAGGTAGGACTGGAGCCATC
>NW_011355037.1:0-3355 GCF_000735185.1 Notothenia coriiceps
TTCTGACATCACATAATTGGGGCGGACCCTTCTGTCACTTTTATGCATACTAATGTGATGGAAGCGGCATTTTGTTTTATTAGACTTGGGGGCGGGCCCATCTGTCACTTTTTATGCATACTAATGTGATTGAAACATTTTTTATTATACACCATAAGGCGCAACAGTGGGGGCTTTTCACACCTGTGAATACACATCACCCCCCCTCCTATCGACGGATCTCACACCTACTTGGGATATCACACCTACTTGAGATCTCACACCTCGATCAAAGGGGAGGCGGGACTTAGCTCATTTGCATAGTGGGGGAGGTGTGACCTGTCACTTTTTATGCATACTAATGAGTAGTCAGCGGGATGAATATTACTACTCTGATCTATAAGAGTGTTTTCACCTCAAACTCAGATTAAAGCCTTTCTATAATAGAGACAAAACAGTAAGATCATAAGCAATGTGATTCTGCTCAACAGGATGTTGCCACGTGATGATGCAGGCTGGCAATCATTTGACATAAAACGTTAAAGCTATACAAAGCTTATTTTAATACAATCGACCCAGCTTCCGAGATTTTTCTATTTCTATCCAAGCAGAGTCAGATGTCACCTTATTAAGACAAAGCAGGGCTGAAGAGCTGCAGCTTAAAATGTCTACTTCCTGACGCACTGTCCCTTCTCGTTAGGCTTTTGTCATGTACAGTGTCTGACCTTGTGAGTGTGTCAGTGCTGAGCAGGAGCTGTAAGGCTGTGTGTGTGTCACTCTCCTCCCTAACTTGGAGAAGAGCAGTGACAGCTAGAGAAGGAAGTGAGCCAGGGGCAGCGTGTTCACAGCGCTTTGTCAATGATTCATGGCATATCCTAGGAATCAGGAATGGTCACTGGAGAGGAAACAGGACAGCTCCACTGGCTGCATCTCCATCTGGACTTAATCATTAGGAAACTCACTAACTTCTAATTTCACATTGCACATCAGAGTTGGCATGAAACAGGTTTTTTAAGGCCAGATATATCTAAATATTAAAATATCGTAAAGTTGCTATTTTCATATGAGGAACTTACCAAAAAATACACACCATAAAACTAAAGCACTTTTCAGACCATTATGGGATTAGAAACATGGACACTGACACTGGGTAAATGTTATTATTAGTATTTTAAAAACCAGGTTAAGTGTTAAAATGCAATACAAGAACAACAAGAGATTTCTTTTAAATTACACAAAGAAGATTAATCTCACTAGACGATCATTTTTGATAAAGCAGCCACTCAAGTCCTTTTTTTTCTAAAACCCACCCTAAAAGGATGCAGAAAACCACTGAATATGACTTATACATGAACACATCATATTTAATCATTGATACTGACTTTTATAAAGAGAATTTCTCCATCTGCTTCTTTTATCACAGACAAATATAATTAATTTAATGTAGAATTAGTATGTTACCAGATTTGTGATTAAATGGAGATTGAAAAAAATACTAAATTCTATATAAATACACTCGATTAAGATAATACAATGAAATGATGGCTAACATCCTCCTAAAGTGTAATAATGTAATACTCAACAACATAATCATTATGGCAACACAAGGAGATGCCTTACCAGGGGAATAAGTTAACAGACATGTATTGTTAATTTTAATTATTGTGAGAATAAAAAAAAGAAACATTTGGGAAATAAACCATAATAATAATAAAAATAATATCTTTAGTCAGAGTAAATAGCAGAACCATGTCACACATGAAGACTGGAAACCTCTCTCCCTGATCTTTTATAGCATGCGCTGCATGTTTTTGAATCAGACCGCTTGACATCAAATGCGATTTATCAGCCCGAACCAATCAATATCAATAGTAGGTCGAGACCACCAGTCCCTCAACCTTTTGCTGTAAGTGAACATTAATCAAGACCAGGAGCAAAACAGAATGCTAATACATTACCAGAGCACAGAGCAGTGGGTGTGGTGTTGGTGTAATGTCTCTACTACCTCGTACTGTGCATGGCGGTAATTTTATGCAGACAGTAGTTCTCCAGAAATAACAGTTTAAGGGGCAGGGGCGAAAAGCTGCATGTGGTGAGGCACTAGCAGAAACTTTTCCAGCATGATTGGCAGCCATAATGTATGGCACTGCATCGTATGTTCTAAAAAAATAACAATTCACCTCATTTTCTCCACTGAAAGCGCACCCAGATAGCATTTCATCACGTTTTCTCCATTAGATAGGAACCCCAAAGGGCACTTTATCGTGTTTTCCACAGGTAAGTAACCTCATAGTGCAAATTATTTTAGAATTTTTTACAATTCTTGTTGTTTTGTGTTCAGTTTCATGCACCGCTGTCTTATGTTCTTTTTTTTAAATAATGAAAACCAAGGTTTCCATTGGGTTTACCCCAGTCTAAGGGAGATCATTTAATCTGTCTGCAGCACTACTGTTTATTCAAAATAAATGAAAACACATCCTTATGCTTATGATGTTTTGTTTTGTTATGCACTTGACTCGAACTAAACTGTGACTTCGGTGCATACTATAATCTGAGACCCAGAATAATCGGCAAGTTTATGTTTTATTTGCCCCGGCAGATGCGTCCGGCCCCCCTTCCCTTTGGACACATCTCTAAGCGCTTGGGATCAGACCGACAATTTTAGCCATTTATCCACTATGATGTCTGTTTTCCGATGATGAATGCAAAGAGGAGCGGGGTCCTGGTGTAGATGCTATCACATATTCATGACATTGCCAGACCAGCTTGCAAATTCATCAAACTAAATAAAATGTACAGATGTAGCGATTCATTTCAGACAGTTTGAAACGCGAGGGCCGTGATTGTTACGTGATCTGCCCTCGCTCAAGGGAAAACCTCCAGCTTGACTTGAGACCGCCCCCGTGATAGATAAATGTAATTATAATGAAGCCAGCTGCAATGGATCATTGATCCACCAGGGGGTGCAGTGTGGTTCCACACTGGAGCTCATGTGAAATAAAGTCAGATACAGTACGCTGGATGTACAGCGGAACTTTGTTAAGATCCATATGTCACGGATATCATACTCTGTGCTAAATAAGAGACATGTAATCAATTTACAAAACATCACCATGTTGTTATTTAACAAAATAATTTTGTTATTCGAAAAAAACGAACGGGAGGAAATGCAGCCCGGCTCTCGATTTTTAATCCTAATTTAATCATCATCTTCACCACGATCATTTATGTTTATGTTTGCCGAATTGACATGAAATCACTGACACATATGAATATACTGTATTCAACTTCATTAAAACGTTATTAACGTGCCTAAACTCAGTAATTCACCCAAAAATATGTATATTTTAATGGAGCTTCGTCGGTCGATCAGGAT
>NW_011355038.1:0-1367 GCF_000735185.1 Notothenia coriiceps
CATAAACAAATGTATACCCCTCCCCAGAGGCATGGACACTGGACACTTATTTATGTTTATAGTTTGGTGTATAGTTTGATATTTATTTATATATAAGATATGTATGTATTGTATTAACTTTATGATAATGTTTATTTTATGTTAAAACTAATTTAGAGTGTTATTTTAATTATTTTTGTTATACTGCAATGGTTAACTTTTAAGGGTTGTTTTATATAAGGTGTCCCAATAGAGGGGGCCTTAAGAACTTTTAAATAATGCGGATATTCCTAAGGATTCTAGTTCCAAACAGGCTTGAGCAAATGCCTGTCTCATTAAGGGCAGAAGGAGACTGTGGAGCTCCCTCAGACCACCGTTAGCCTTTGGTGAAGGAAGGATTTCAATGAAGATGTCAGTCTCTTCAGACAATTGACTTTTCGCCTGAACAGGGACTTGAACCCTGGACCCTCAGATTAAAAGTCTGATGTTCTACTGACTGCGCCAGGGCTGGGGAACAATAGTCTTGCAAGGGGGGGGAAGACAGGTCAAGAAGGGGGAAGAAGGGGGAAGAAGAAAAAAGAGGGAGAAAGAGAGGAAAAAGAGAAAAAGATGATAAAAAACGATTCTCTTGCTCCCTGTTCCCCTTCTGTAGCATGTCAAAGTCTTTATATACAGAAGTACTTTAATAAAGACCAACAACGTATGCGTTTGTTGACTAATAACACTTGTGTTATGCAGTTAACTATTAACACATTTTTATTAAATATTATATATTTCAAATAAATGTTAAGTAAAACGTATCTACTTCTTTCAAGTTTATTACATACAATTATTATTATTTTCTTTATCAGGGATAGTTTTGAAGTACCCAATATGGACCTGCTCATGGTTTGTGTGCTGTGGATAAATAATTAAATGTAACCATTACATTTAATATGAACTAAGAAGGTATTGGCGTTATAATGTATTTCTTTTAGCAAACAAAGAGAAAACCTATAAAAATTCTAAACATAGCACTCCACTCAATTATTGGACAGTCACATACTTGATAGAACCAAACCTTTATTTTAAAGTAGTTCAACTTAATAAAATGTAAAACAACCCATAAAAGTAAGAAAGGTGCAGTATAACAAAATAACACTCTAAATGAGTTTTAACATAAAATAAACATTATCATAAACTTAATAAAATATATACATATCATATATATATAAATAAATATCAAACTATACACCAAACTTTATACATAAATAAGTGTCCAGTGTCCATGCCTCTGGTGGGGGGATATATACATTTTGTTATGTCCTCCAACCATAGCTCCTTTGGCACAATGTAGTTCACTACTCCCTGTACTGGCAGTGTCCAGTGTCCGCTGTCCCAAACCTCCC
>NW_011355039.1:0-2281 GCF_000735185.1 Notothenia coriiceps
TCCTCCACAGATGCATTTCCGGGAACGGTTGAGGCTTGACGCACGGCCGGACTTATCTCAGCCAATGACAGCTCTGCATGCATCCCTTGGATATTATTATAGTAACTGCTTTCATCGCAACGCGATGTCTACAGTGAGAACAGCTGTGAGGTCTGTGCAGAAAGCAGAGCAGTATGTACAATATATATCACTCAGTATAACAGGCCTACATTACTTTCTGTATTTGTATGCTGTAGTTTAGTAGATATCTACAAACAAAGAGTCAATATTTTTCTAAGACCATTTAGTGCTTCACATAATAAAATACACAACGGCTGTAGCCTGATTATGCTTTAGGAGCAGTAGGTGTGTGTGGTACAGTGTGTAGGTGTGTGTGTGGTACAGTGTGTAGGTGTGTGTGTTAGTACAGTGTGTAGGTGTGTGTTGTACAGTGCGTAGATGCGGCGGACAGACGGGTCTCAGTTGGTTTGGTGTCCTATGCTTACTTTTAATACTTGTACAACTTTTGGCCCGTAATTTCAATTCCCCATTTCAGCGACCAGAGAGAGGGGGGGGGGGATATATCCAGTCTCTGATTGTGTTATGTTATTATGGGAGTGCTCTCATACTTGTTTGATTCTGAAATTGAATAGATTTATATAAATATATGTGTGTGTGTATGTCCGCATCTGTAGCCTGTTATGGTCTCATTATACCGCACTGTCAATGAATTAAAAGCAAATATATATAAGTCGTCATGAACACATCTGTCCATCAGACAGAGGGCTGCTGTGCCTCCTGTCATCATTAATGGACGTCTCTTTAAAATGACCGCTCAGAGGAGAGGAGTTCTCATTTCTCTAACCGCCTGCTGCTTCCCCTCCTCTCTCCTCGGTTCCCCTACTCAGTCCTCCGCTCTCATCTCCTGTGGGCGGCACCAAGTCTCGAGGAGAGGAGTCAAGGATAGGAGTCGAGGAGGGGAAATTTGAGTAAATTGCAGCTTTTCTTTGTGTATGTGCCGTGGTTGTATTTATTAGCTGGATAATAACAAGAGGCTGTGAGTGAGACCTAGTATTACAAAGTTGACCCAGTGGGAGAGGCATAACTGCTCTTTCTTTTCAACATAACTTAAGTCATGATTTCTTCCAAGTGGTTTGGCTTGTTAAACACATCTTACATTTTAGATTTAGCTTTGTGTTTACCTGACTATGCCGGACTTTTGTGAAGCCTACAAATGCTCTAATCGCAAACAAGAACCCGTGGAATCACCTTTCACGTGTAAGATATGACAATATTATGACTATAATTAGGATAATCGTTAATCACTTAGTGGATGTATGTGCATTACAAGTCCTGCTACACAGGATCAGTGGGGCTATGTGAGATAATAGTATTGCAAGATTGTTGTTGACCCAGCCTCTTTAGAATATGTTGCTACCATTTCTTTACACAATTATTTAATCTTTCTTTTGGACACCTTTTTTATAACTCTTAATGTGGTTGTCTTATTCTTAAAGTATACATACATTACATACATACAATTACCCCAAAAATATGATAATTTAGGTGTGTATTTTTGTCCTTACCCTTAATGTTAAAGGAAAGAAGGGCGTAAAATGTTGACAATAATTTATATATCTGGCTACCTTTCTCATGTTTTTAAGGTTTCCCAAAACCGGAGAGAGGAGGAGGCAGTGGGGCAGTTTTGTTTCCTCTGGCAGTGAGCACTTCAGGAGTGAGGACTTTGAAAGGACGGGGCAGACTGTCCGGCTTAAAGATGGTGTTGTGCCAACAATATTCAACTTCCCAGCTCATCTTCAAAGGGTATGTGTATCATTGGCCAACAAGAATTCAAGGTGTATAAGATTGATATATAAATATGTGATTAAATGTCACACTTTCGTTTTTCTTTCTGCAAGTTTAGGAATAAATAATGTGTTGTGTATTACAGGAC
Organism: Notothenia coriiceps; assembly: GCF_000735185.1. Taxonomy (NCBI): domain Eukaryota; kingdom Metazoa; phylum Chordata; class Actinopteri; order Perciformes; family Nototheniidae; genus Notothenia; species Notothenia coriiceps. The sequence goes on from NW_011355039.1 coordinate 1,934, forward strand.
ATTTTAAACACTCAAAATGTCTTCAATTATGTTTATTTTAGCCAGAAGCACAACCACTTCTAGAAGAGCGGAAGATGACCTGCCAATGGACTTGTCTCAGGATGAACCTCAGCCTAATGTTGTGAGTATTCTGAATTTGGCCAAGACCAGAGAGATGGTCCTTGATTTCAGGAGGGTGAGGACGTCTCCTCTACCCCTGTGCATTCTGGGAGAGGATGTGGCTGTTGTGGAGGACTACAAGTACCTGGGAGTGCACTTAGACAACGGACTGAACTGGAGGATCAACACTGACGCTGTGTACAAGAAGGGGATGAGCCGACTCTATTTTCTGAGGAAGCTGAGATCCTT